>NC_091140.1:26686451-26986451 GCF_041381155.1 Argopecten irradians
ATACATAACGTCAATCTGTGATATTCCTACCAGTTATAGTGTATATCAGCGTGCAATGCTATAAATACGGTTTTCTATATACTCTTCTTCTTTTAATAATGCTGCAGTCAACGCAAATAGGCCTAGCCTGCTACTGACTACTATTGTACGATGTAAATTGTGTTAACATGATTTGTTTAACATCAAATGAAATGAAATATATCGTTTACATAATTCAACAAGCATTCGAGTTACACCAAAGTATAATTACCTATAAATTATCGGACAATGTGATAACAGGATAACTACGATCGGCAGTATGTCAACATCCTACGGGCACCAGGCATGGCCATTAGTCAACATTCCATGCAGATTCCCGTCGTCTCACATTGGCGAAATCATCTCTCTAAAGAATTTACGACTTGCAACAAACATTCGCTTACTCGCATGTCGGCCAACTTCAGGAAAAGATGTCCAGGACGTTCGTTTCAGTGACATACACATGTTGTACACTACAGATTCACAAGCGTGTTTACACCATCTTTACCGAAACCGGAAATGGACTGGGACCGCAACGGCTAGCGCGCCATCTATTTTAGCGATAAGGGGACGTAACTGACAAACGTTGCTCATTAGCCAGCCAATCAGCGGCCGGGTTAAAATTTTATCCTGGTCTCAATCTACACAGGGGCCATTTCGAAGGTCTTTTTTTATTTAGTTGGTTGTTCCCTATATAGACTTAATAGTGCTTACATGTCTTTGTTATATTCCTTATTCGAACTCAGGTTACCGTTAATGCCCATGGGCCTTTTGCTTCAAATAAATATCGACTTAAGTCAACCCTTTATTTTGCGCAATCAAGCGTTATATCTCCACGCACACTTTCGTGGTCTTGTTTACGATAGGTTATGTACGCATTCGTGAAATTAAAATTAGACGAAGTAGGTCATCTTCCTGGTTTTCACAATGAAAGGCGTTTACTACATGAGGGATATTCGATATACTTATGACACAGCGTTATAGCTATTTTTGAAAATGACATAGTGAATAAGCGCTATTTTGAAATCAATACATGCACACAAGAAATAAAACAGGCATTTGCGTAAATATATGTTTAATAGACACAGAGCTATTCAAGATAATCAGGTGCACGAGGATGTGGTATTGCATTTATCAAATGAAGCATTACGTTGCATAATATTTCTACCAACAAAACGTTTTGAAAGCTCAAAAAAAAACAAAAAACAAAAACAAAAAAACACAGAAAATGTTTGGGTTGGTTAATTACATTTCCGTCCTATTAACAGCTAGGATCATTTAAGGATATTTATAGGGGCCGCGGTGGTCGAGAGGTTAAGATATCCCGACATGTTTTCACATACGCCCTCCACCTCCGGGTCGCGAGTTCGAATCCCATTTGGGGTTGCCAGGTAGAGACCGCTAAATTTCTAAAGGTACTCCGGTTTTACTCAACCATCAAACCTGACATGTTCTTATATGACACTGGCTGTTAAGTGAATGAAGTGTCTTGCGTATGTTAAGTGCGAGGTCTGTGTTTTGAGGGAGACTGTGGTATATTTGTATATCACGGAAACATGCTGCCGAAGACACCAAGCAACACATCCCACTTGGTCACAGTCGTAAAAATTCCCTTAATGCTGAGCGCCAAGCAGGAATGGAAACTATAGTGTGTCTCGGTCAGGGTACATAACTCAGAGCCTACAGTGGCAGGTGGTGTCAAGGGAAACGTTAGGCAGAAGAGAAAAGATGAAATCCTAAAAGTCGCCGTTTACGATATCAATGTCAATAAGGGTTATTTGGGGTAGCAGGTACAATTCTTATGCCCCACCTGCATTGCCTACGGATATATATATACTGTACTTAGAAGTGGTATACTGTATGATATTCCTGTGGAGAAATAAATATTGCTCATTTAGTAAACATAGGATAATAATTCACGACGATTACATCATATTTTCCTCGGCGTATGATTTCCTTGTCTGTGTTTTTATTCGTTTGGCCTATTATTGTAACAGACGTTAGAAAGAGATTATAACAAGAAGATCTATTCCTTTTATCAATACATATGGAACACAAATACGTGTATGTTATATAAAGAAAACAATAGGTCTGGGGTACAATATACAATAACGGGGTATATTATAATACGTGTAGGTTCAGTTAAGCCCTACTATACTCCTTTACCGTGTCGTATTTCTATAGTTTTCTTTATGTTGTGTAAACATACTTGTGATTTGTGTGTTATCTTTCGTCCACACTGTTAGAATTACTTCTTTGCCCTTAAGCATTACTTGTTTGTTTGTTTGTTTGATTTATTAACGTCCTATTAACAGCTATGGTCATGTAAGGACGGCCTCCCATGTATGCGGTGTGTTGCGTGTATGTTGTGTGAAGTGAGTGTACTGGGAGACTGCGGTATGTTCGTGTTGTGTCTTCTTGTATAGTGGAACTGTTGCCCTTTTTATAGTGCTATATCACTGAAGCATGCCGCCGAAGACACCAAGCAACACACCCCACCCGGTCACATTATACTGACAACGGGCGAACCAGTCGTCCCACTCCCTGTATGCTGAACGCTAAGCAGGAGAAGATTTAAAAGGTACAAAGGGTGTGGGTGATTATTTATGTTAACATGGCACCATCCTTATAATCGGTTCTTCGTTTAAGTTTGAAATAAAAATGAGTACGATTATTTTTGGAAAAGTATTGTTTTTACATGAGATAACAAAAGCACAGTCCGTGCATTATGTATGTATTGTATGTGCTGGTAAAGCATACCATTTTTTAAAATCCACATTACAGCTGATTTGTCTCACATATGATTGGTTAGTTAATTTGCATGAAATAGATAGGACAACTACTGTTTAATAATTTACTGTATTTGAATGTCGATGGAATGACAAAGCGATAGGTGTCTGTTTTCAGTAGTATTCGTTATTCAATCTAAATAGAATGAGAGCTTTCATTACACAATTTTTATGTGTTCAACGCACTACGTTCATGCTATTGGGTTATTACTGTGCATTGTGCCTTAACAACCGGTAATATTTTACAGAAAGTATCTCATGCAGAAAATTATCTGCATTTCATTTCTACTACTAGTATTACCATTCACCAATTATATAGCGGGGTGTTTAAAAGCAACGCTGAAACAGCTATTGTGCAATGGTTGAAAACACAACCAATGCATTGCCTCGATTTGACCTGCATATGAAGCATCCGGGTACAACGTCATTGGCACCCGTCCAAATCTGTTATGTGGTACATATGTAAAACCATCGTAAGTACTTACGGACAATATCCTTGATATGTAGTGAAGGCTTCCTGATTTGTAACGACGTCTGAGCGACATGGGGATATTGATAATCGTACTTGTCATCTGTAAGGCCTTGCGTGCTGTAACGACAGGTAACGTGTGTGCTAAGCAAATATGTATAGAAAATGTAACAATCACCAATAGGTGTACAATGCAGAAAATATTGCACATTTTACGAATACGACACTTTACCTTCTCGATTACTATTTTGATGATTTTCTATTTCAGACCCTTGTCTATCATATACCACCTTCGCCGCTGACTCTGAGCGGGCACCAAATCACATAGAATCTGTATACGAAAATAAAATTTGTGATGCGGTCCTGTCTACTAAATGGTACAGACTGGTGGGGGACGCGGGGAGTGATCTGACGAACGACAGTAGTGTTTTGGTAGATGGTGGATGTGGGACATCTTACCAGCTCTGGATGAACGGTTCGTCTATATCCTAGATTTTCAAAAGATGACTTTTACCTTAAACTTTACACATGCTTTCCTAATCACAAAAATCAATAAAAATGTATTTGGAAATAGATAGCATAATGGTTAAAAACACTTTTGCGGAAACTTTACATGCCTTGTTTATGGTGTCCTCATTTCAAAATGTAGTACTCAAACAGACATGGGGATGGCGAATTGACATACTGCTTTACTAACATTTTGTCGTTTCAGTTAGATAAAGAAGATTATACAGATTCTTTCAGTTTTTAGGAATATGTGAAAAACTTACCTGACCAGAACTTGGTTAATTCTCCTGCTAAGTAACCAAGATAATTAATTTGGATTAATGTATATACTAATGGGATTATCGTATGCACTTGCGCTTTTATCGTTGATAAGATAAGATGAACACGTTTTTGTTCGACAAATTGCTGTTATCTATTTAACTGTATATTTGCTGAAGTTTGTTACATTACTATTTGGTTAAAAAAGGCTTAGTCATTACTTGGATTTTATCAGTTTAACGTCCTATTAACAGCCATATCCATTTAAGGAAATGCTATGTTTATCGGTGGAGGAAAGCCGGAGTGTCTGCAGAAAATAATACCGACTAGAGGTCTGTACCTGGCAAGTGCCCCACATGGGATTCGAACTCTTGACCCAAAGGTGTTGGCTTGTGATAATATGTCGTTACATCCTAACCACCCAGCCATCGCGGCCACTTTAGTCTATACAATGAATACAGATACTTTTGCTGTATTTATTTTCCAGGTACTGTCCCAGATGCATCAGAAGGTATTGTAAACCGTGAAATGTGTATGAGATCAATTTTCTCTCCCTGCCACGGTAGTTTCAATATCAGGGTGAAGAACTGCTGTTCCTTCCGGGTGTATGAGCTCAAGAGTGCTACCAATTGTCCCCAGGCCTACTGTGTCAGTAAGTACTAAATAAAAAAAGAAATATTAATGGGGTATAAATTAAAAAATCATTAACAATCTGATTAAATGTAAATCCTCATTTTCACTCCGTTGCAAAGACTCTATGACAATATATACCATTACGGGTCACGTTATGTTAACCTTCATACTTACTTCAGTTCGAATGCAATTTGTCCAACTCGCTGCACCCACTATAATACGATATAACGTCCCATATAGCTTTGTTTTGCGCTGCCTCTTTGGTCTAAAAAACAAAAACAAAGTATAATTCTAAATATTAATATGACTAAGGAACCATTAATCTACATTAACTTTACTGCAACAATTAAATGACATGAAACAGTATTCCAGATAATACCCGGTAGAGATCTGACGGACGAAATAGAATATGTTTACTGATTTATGAACAATGGTGTATAGCAAAAATAACATTAAGCAAAAGAAATCATTCACTGTTGATAGTTCTACACGATGTCAAATTACTGAATTTAAACGTTAAGATCCCGTCGGACATACATTGTAATTGTGAATTGCGTCCATAAAAATGGATCTGAAGAGGCCATCGAAGGAGATGGTGGCGGATGTTTCCGAGATTTTTTTCTCTTTTATCTTTTTAACTCCACTATAACCTTTCCACTATACAGATTTAAATATGATATTACAACGGAATATCTAACTTTAAACCAACTTGGTGGGCAAAACATGTAAATTAAGCACAGTTATTTACCAGCCACAGCTTGTGATATGATATTATACAACATTATCGTAGGTGTGGTTAGTTATAGACGGTCCCGAGCCTATGTTGTATACTATATAAAATCCACACAATCAAATGTCAATCTATTGATACATAAACATATGTCGTTAAGACTTGAAAAAGGTAAACAGCTGAGCATATGTATATTTCGATTAACTAAGTATGTAAGATTAAATAACAGGTTGTGTAATCATTTGTTTGTTTGTTTGATTAATTAACGTCCTATTAACACCTATGTTTATGTAAGGACAGCCTCCCGTTGATGCGGTGTGTTGCGTGTATGTTGTACGAGGTGTGTGTCTTTGGAGACTGCGGTATATTCATGTTGTGTCTTCTTGTATAGTGGTACTGTTGCCCTTTTTATAGTGCTATATCACTGAAGCATGCCGCCGAAGACACTAAGTAACACACCCCACCCGGTCACATTATACTGACAACGGGCGAACCAGTCGTCGCACTCCCTGTATGCTGAGCGCTAAGCAGGAGCAGAACCGACCACTTTTATAGACGTTGGTGTGTCTCGGCCAGGGGACAGAACCCAGTGCCTTCCTCACTTAAGTAATAAGAAAATGTAGGTAACACGTCGAATTGCAGGTCCCAGTGCAGTTCCGTCCGTTACCTGCGCATCTACAACAACAGCTGCCCCTACCATCATTACCACGACTCTTCCTACCACTACAACTACTACTCCTGGGACGCCAGTTTTTACCACAATAAGTGCCACGGTACATTCCACGACGACCACACCTGAAACTACGTCAACATCCGTCCTACAAGACTCTGGTGAGCAAGGTCACATTGTAATTTTGATAGTTAAATCGTCCACAACATTTTCATGGTAGTATAAACTATTGGCAAACCAAACACCATCTCTAGTTGATGTTACTTGTGTAATCAGTTGATAACATTTGTATGGTATATTATATCCTGTGGTGTTAATTTCATCAAATAATAATACACTATTAAACAAGAGGTCCAGAGGGCCTGTATCGCTCACCTGGTTTGAAATGCCAAGTAATGTTCTGAATACAGGTTCATTGTTTCTTTTGTGAAGGAATTTTAATAAAGTTCTGTTCCCCTTCCAAAAAGGATGTTTGTGGCCAAATTTGGTTACAATCCATGCAGAACTCTTGGACAAGTATCGATTTATAGAATTTACCTATAATTCCCCTATTGGGCCCCAGCCCCTCCTGCCCCCGGGACCAGAGCCAAAATTTATACAAACTCATGTTCTTATTCCCCCAAGGATATTTCTGGCCAAATTTGGTTACAATTCCATGCAGAACTCTATGACTAGTAGCGATTTAAAGTATTTAGCTCTATTTCCCCTATTGGGCCCAACCCCTCCCCCCCGGGGGCCAGAGCCAAAATTTATACAAGTTTGTTCCCCTTCCAAAACAGATGTTTGTGGCCAAATTTGGCTGCAATCCATGTAGAACTCTATGACTAGTAGCGATTTAAAGGATTTACCTCTATTTCCCATTTTGGGCCCCGCCTCTCCTTCCCCCCCCCCCGGGGGGGGGGCGGAGCCAAAATTTATAAAGTTCTGTTGCCCTTCCCCCAAGGATGTTTGTGGCCAAATTTGGTTACAATTCATGTAGAACTCTATGACTAGTAGCGATTTAAAGGATTTACCTCTATTTCCCCTATTGGGCCCCGCCCCTCCTGCCTCCGGGGGACCAGAGCCAAAATTTATTCAAGTTCTGTTTCCCTTCCCCCAAGGATGTTTGTGGCCAAATTTGGTTACAATTCATTCAGAACTCTATGACTAGTAGCGATTTATAGGATTTACCTCTATTTTCCCTATTGGGCCCCGTCCCTCCTGTCCCTGGGGGATCAGAGCCAAAATTTATATAAGTTCTGTTTTCCTTCCCCCAAGGATGTTTGTGGCCAAATCTGGTTACAAACCATGCAGAACTCTAGAACAAGTAGCAATTTATAGGATTTACCTCTATTTCCCCTCTTGGGCCCCGCACCCTCCTGCCCCCGGGGGGTCCAGAGCAAAATTTATAAAGTTCTGTTCCCCTTCCAAAAGGATGTTTGTGGCCAAATTTGGTTACAATCCATGCAGAACTCGTGGACAAGTATCGATTTATAGAATTTACCTATACTTCCCCTATTGGGCCCACCCCCTCCTCCCCCGGGACCAGAGCCAAATTTATACAAACTCAGTTCTTATTCTCCCAAGGATATTTTGGCCAAATTGGTTACATTCCATGCAGAACTCTATGACTAGTAGCGATTTAAAGTATTGAGCTCTATTTCCCCTATTGGGCCCAACCCCTCCAGCCCCCGGGGCCAGAGCCATAATTTATACAACAAGTTTTGTTCCCCTTCCAAAACAGATGTTTGTGGCCAAATTTGGCTGCAATTCATATAGAACTCTATGACTAGTAGCGATTTAAAGGATTTACCTCTATTTCCCCTATTGGGCCCCGTCCCTCCTGTCCTGGGGGATCAGAGCCAAAATTTATTCAAGTTCTGTTTTCCTTCCCCCAAGGATGTTTGTGGCCAAATCTGGTTACAAATTATGCAGAACTCTAGAACAGAGTAGCAATTTATAGGATTTTACCTCTATTTCCCTCTGGGCCCGGGGGGTCAGAGCCAAAATTTATACAAGTTCTGTTTCCCTCCCCCAAGGATGTTTGTGGCCAAATTTGGTTACAATCAATGCAGAACTCTATGACTAGTAGCGATTTAAAGGATTTACCTCTATTTCCCCTATTGGGCCCCGCCTCTCCTGCCCCCGGGGGTCAGAGCCAAAATTTATATGAGTTCTGTTCCCCTTCCCCAGGGATGTTTGTGGCTGATTTTGATTACAATCAATGCAAAACTCTAGGACAAGAAGCGATTTAAAGGATTTACCTCTATTTCCCCTATTGGGCCCCGCCCTCCTGCCCCCCGGGGGCTCAGAGCCAAAATTTATAAAAGTTCTGTTCCCCTCCCCCAAGGATGTTTGTGGCCTAATAATTTGGTTACAATCAATGCAGAACTCTAGGACAAGTAGCAATTTATAGGATTTACCTCTATTTCCCCTCTTAGGCCCCGCCCCTCCTGCCCCCGGGGGTCAGAGCCAAAATTTATACAAGTTCTGTTCCCCCTCCCCCAAGGATGTTTGTGGCAAATTTGGTTACAATCAATGCAGAACTCTATGACTAGTAGCGATTTAAAGGATTTACCTCTATTTCCCCTATTGGGCCCCGCCTCTCCTGCCCACGGGGGTCAGAGCCAAAATTTATATGAGTTCTGTTCCCCTTCCCCAAGGATGTTTGTGGCTAATTTTGGTTACAATCAATGCAGAAATCTAGGACAAGAAGCGATTTAAAGGATTTACCTCTATTTCCCCTATTAGGCCCCACCCCTCCTGCCCTGGGGGGGGGGAGTCAGAGCCAAAATTTATACAAGTTCTGTTCCCCCCTCCCCAAGGATGTTTGTGGCCAAATCTGGTTACAATCCATGCAGAACTCTAGGACAAGTAGCGATTTATAGGATTTACCTCTATTTCCCCTATTGGGCCCCGCCCCTCCCCCAAGGATGTTTGTGGCCAAATTTGGTTACAATCCATGCAGAACTCTAGAACAAGTAGTGATTTATAGGATTTACCTCTATTTCCCCTATTAGGACCCACCTCTCCTGCCCCCGGGGGGTCAGAGCCAAAATTTATGCAAGTTCTGTTCCCCCTCCCCCAAGGATGTTTGTGGCCAAATTTGGTTACAATCCATGCAGAACTCTATGACTAGTAGCGATTTAAAGGAAATATTGACGGACAGACGGACGGCGCGCCAATACAATTTTTTGACTCAAATTCATGAATTTAATATCTCCCGAAAATATTCAAATAATAAACATTTCGCATTTTACATCCTGTTAATGCCGTTTTCAAAGACTACAGAGGTGAATCTACAATAAATACGTTTTTCAAACAGGAAACGGATCGATATATAGCAGATCCTGAGAATATTTATTCGATTTGGTGAAAAGAAACGTGCGGTGTGGAAGAGCAGGCATTCTTTGTGCAATCGACGAAATATTTAGGTTATCCTTTTGATATTGCATATTCATCTTTTTTCCACATTTTGAACCTGTATGTACATTAATCATTTCGCTTACTTACTAGTAATATTATGCTGAGAAAAATCTTCCATTTTTGTCAGGAAACAACCAAATGACGATCGTGAAACCCGTCAGCTCTGAAGTTATTATTACTGTTATAGTGCTCTTGGTCATCATAGCAACTGCTGTCTTAGGGTAAGATTACTTATGGATTTAAATTGATGTGTAATGGAGATATAATATATAGTATGTTCTTACTACGCGGCTAATGGTAAGAAGACACTCTATTTTGTTTATCAAAGCTTCTTATAAAGAGGGTAAAGATTGTATCAACATATATTTTAACACTATACATGGTACCAACTGTAACACAAACACACAAAGGGACAAAGAAAATGGGTTAGATATGGTAATTGGTATATCATCTAATCTTCAAGTTGAAACTGTTGTGTAATGTTTGGTTCTGTAAACAATCGCCATATCGATCCTTCCATTTTGACCTTCCGTGTCTAAGTACTGTACACAATATAAAGAATTGTTATTTTTTTCTTTTAAACAATTTGTAGAATTTTCCTGTACAAAGCCTACAAATGCAGCAAAGTGGACGCAGACAGAAATAATACGTACTGTGTTCCGGCTCAACGCTATCACAACCAGAATGAACATGTATATGCAGATTTGTTTGTACCGACTGTGGCGGTGGAGAAAGGCGGAGCACCTGTTCACACTCATCACATTTAATAGTAAAAACAATCACGTCATTCTATATCAACACAATGTTATTCAGGAATGGCTTAATGATCGAAGTGCGTAATTTGCATTTGCAGTACCAATTATATTTTCACAGTGGATAAGTAAGACAATGTGCATCATCATTCTTATAAATGTTTTTTTGTCTTTTCCACCAACTTGATAACACAGCGTCATTTTTTCCAACGTTTTTTTTTTTCAATGTATATCTATGTTCAGTGAAAACATTAAACACGGCTTATTGTTTTGCACTCTAAGCATTATCATCACGGTAGGCAACATTTTCAATGCTTGTTTGTTTGATTAAATTAACGTCCTATTTACAAACAGGGTTTGGTAAGGACGGCATCCCATGTATGCGGGTTTAGTGGAGCGGCTAAGGTCGATTTTTCGTTAAAATCGTTCAAAGTTTGAAGAAAGCATGAGACTTTGCATGTTCAACATTCCATATAAATGCAGTCAGTTATTTAGTATGTGCTCTTCAAATTGTTATTTATAAACATAGAAATGAAACTTAAATATTGTCTTGAAAAACATGACTTCAGCAGGTATTATTGTCTGTATACGGAAAGCAATAGTCCAGTAAAATACGAAAAATAGAGGCCTAACCTCCAAATAATTGCAACAGAATTTGTTTTCTGTTTTTTGAGTTGGAGGATCTTAGTATTTTACCATGAAAAAAGTCGTCAAAAATCATATGTTCGGAAAGTCGTTTTTTCAACACCCGAAAAATAAGAAAATATAAAGAAATTACACTTTTGACTACTTTTAAAGTACAATATCTGCTATTTTTGCAGTACTTGAAATATGAAATCGGGTATATAGTAAGACAAACTTTAGGTTAGTACAAATAAGTTGAAAAGATACAATATTTTCAGTCTATCCAATAAATAAAGAAGGATGAAATCGGCTCAAAACCGTTTGAATTTATCTAGCATTACCGTTTTTGTTATTTTGTTAGATGCAAACATTTATAAAATCTTACCCTAAACAATATCAGTTTATGTTTTATGTCGTAAAGGATTTACTTTTTCTTTGATATTAATGCATGATCGATAATACATTAGCTAGAAAAAACAAATATTAACCTGTCAAGTTGACTGATCGTGCCAATTTGAAGTGTTTTATAATTAGATTTTTGGCAAAACACCCATTTTGGTAGTTAATATTTCGGAAAAAAAAAGCAAATGCTTCCAAATATGTTATATCCTTTTTTGTATATTTTGTACTTGTTATTTTGATCATTTGTTGTAAAAACGGTATAAATATGCACATCTTATTTAGTAGTAAAAACTTCCTATCACGTTAATTTGGCTGAATACCAAAATATGTTTGTTATAAAATTTTGCCAATAAATAAATCAGAACTGTGATGATTTTTCAGCTATACAATTGAACTTGAACTTTTATTTTATTCCTTTATCTCATTGAAAATTATGTAACTCCCATCCGGTTCCATTATGGAAAAAATGAAAAACTGACCTATTCAAATATTTGATCAAAAAGAAACTTCAATCTCACTTTATAAAGAACGCTTCATTATGGTGGTAATATCTGCAAAAGGATTTTGTAATCTGATTAGTCACAAAATAGATATTCATATTTTTGATATTTCAACTTGAGGACTTGGCCAATTAGAGAAGTTTAGTCCAATTGGCACTACATGAGGATTTGACCGAACTCACGTCTTTTATATTTGGGGATATCCTGATATAGTTGTCACTTTTAGGTGAATATAGCCTACAAGTTTTATATAAAAAGTTTCCATCAAAATGAGCATCAACGGTATTGTTGATGATAACATTTTTTTATCTTAACAATCCAACAGAGGCATATTTGGCCGATACAAGGACATAATTATGCAATTTTCATGCTGTCATACTTTTTCCCTGTGTTGGTTTCAACTTTTGTTTTTGGCAATCTGTGCTGTCCTTATAACGTTCTTGCCATACAGTAATTTTCCAGTATCTCATGATAGCCATGTAAGTTTATATTTGGCTTCAAAATTGGCAAATTATGCAAATATCCCTATTTTTCTGATTGTTTTGGGTTTAAGAAAAACACTTTCTCAAATTCTATTTGTGGCGACTGTTTTTCTTGCATAAAACACAGTCATATCTGTATGAAAATCAAAGAAAAAAATGGGGTAACACCCTATCTTTACTAGACTACAACACGTGGACGTGGTCTTCGTTTAATTGTTTGTCACGTTATCGCTGCAATATCGATATCGATCAAAGCTGAACTTAAGGTTAAAATTGGAATTCACCAGTCTCCCAATAACACACGCCGTTACCATGTCCTGCCCATCGTAAACGGTCATGTACACTTATTCAATAACGTAGTTGTAATTTGACAGGCTCAAACGGGCCATCGTAATAATTTGATTCTTATTTTAATTTCAACATGACCACTATTTTGAAATCCAAGATGGCCGTTTAAATTAAAGTTGTTTCCTTATTTTACTCAGTAAGTTATCGAGCAAAAAATCAAATTAACATTTTTAAACGTCTACACCCATATTATTGATACTTAGGATTTGTTTGTTTGCTTGTTTGATTAATTAACGTCCTATTAACAGCTATGGTCATGTAAGGACGGCCTCCCATGTATGCGGTGTGTTGCGTGTATGTTGTACGAGGTGCGTGTTTCGGGAGACTGCGGTATATTCATGTTGTGTCTTCTTGTATAGTGGAACTTTTGCCCTTTTTATAGTGCTATATCACTGAAGCATGCCGCCATAGACACCAAGCAACACATCCCACCCGGTCACATTATACTGACAACGGGCGAACCAGTCGTCCCACTCCCGTTCTGCTGAGCGCTAAGCAGAACTACCACTTTTACAGACTTTGGTGTGTCTCGGCCAGGGGACAGAACCCAGAGCCTTCCTCACAAGGGCGAACGTTCAACTCAAGGCCAAAAGTGAGGCGGTGCCAAGGGAGGCATTAGGAAGGATAAAGCTAGTTAGGAAGAATAGAAAAGATAATATCCTAAATTTAGTCGCCTTTTACGATCATGCAATAGGGGCAGCAGGTACAATTCCAACGGCCTACCTGCAGGGCTTTTTTGTTTGTTTGTTTGATTAATTAACGTCCTATTAACAGCTATGGTCATGTAAGGACGGCCTCCAATGTATGCGGTGTGTTGCGTGTATGTTGTGCGAGGTGCGTGTTTTGGGAGACTGCGGTATATTCATGTTGCGTCTTCTTGTATAGTGGAACTGTTGCCCTTTTTATAGTGCTATATCACTGAAGCATGCCGCCGAAGACACCAAGCAACACACCCCACCCGGTCACATTATACTGACAACGGGCGAACCAGTCGTCCCACTCCCTGTATGCTGAGCGCTAAGCAGGAGCAGTAACTTCCACTTTTATAGACTTTGGTGTGTCTCGGCCAGGGGACAGAACCAAGAGCCTTCCTCACAAGGGCAAACGCTCAACTCAAGGCCAAAAACCAGATACTTTAGAAGGACCGCCATGTTATATTTCAAGATGGCCGCCAACTTTGCGAGCTATATCTTGATATATCATGCATTTAAATGGATAAACTGACTTTAAGCAAATATAGTGAGAGTACTTATATTTTTGTAGTGTTTGATACATAAATAATTTGATTCTTATTTTTACATGACCGCCATTTTGAAATCCAAGATGGCCGTTTAAATTAAAAGTTGTTTCCGTATTTCACTCTGTAAATTATCGAGCAAAAAATCAAGTTACCACTCTGAAAATGTTGATATATATGAAATGACTTAATTTGCAACTCTGCAGGCGTCATCAGAGGATCATCTTTTATGGGCTTTATCGAATTCTCAACTGGAACATCCTCAAAGTAGTAAGTCAACAGCGATTGACCAAATCATTGCCCATTTGCAGATAACACCTAACTCACACCTTGTCACTTCTACTGCGATCTATAGGGCGCATTCTCTTCAGTTTTTGACAATAAATCCAGTTGATTTCTTGTCACTACCCATTACTTTCAATGTTGGCAATAGCTTGAACGTGCAGTAAACAGGAACACCAATTCCTACATTCTAGGGTATTGGTATCTTCTTCCAAACCTTAATACTTCGTCTTCCTCCTTTCAAATCCTTCATCATAGCGTAACTCCTATGGAACTGTCAAGTCATCCGTAACCACTTGAGAACATCTAGACAAACATTTCACCTTATGGTATCTGAATACACAATCCACCTTATTTCTCATGTGTATGTATAAATTCCTTCTTTGGATCATACAGACGTCTGTCATCCATATCTGCCTTTAGCAAAGTTGATGAAAGTGTTTTCTTTAGTGGCTAGGGATTCTTTGTTTTTTTTTTTCTCTTTTCATGATATCTGTCAATTTACTTAGCGCCTTCTCATGGCAACCGCTATACATATTTTAAGGAACTGGGGTTGTAGAACGCCAAAGAGTTCTTGGTGGTACAATCAGCAGCCTGCACCATCGGTCCCACTTTTTGTCATATATCGACGTCAACCAGAACTAAATTCGGAAAGGTTTCAGATGACCATTTGTTTGATTCATTAACGTCCCATTTACAGCTATGGTCATGTAAGGACGGCCCTCCCATGTATGCGGTGTGTTGCGTGTATGTTGTACGAGGTGCGTGATTTGGAAGACTGCGGTATATTCATGTTGTGTCTTCTTGTTGCCCTTTTTATAGTGCTATATCACTGAAGCATGCCGCCGAAGACACCAGCAAAACACCCCCTGCCCGGTCACTTTATATGACCAGCGAACCAGTCGTCCCACTCCCTGTATGCTGAGCGCTAAGCAGGAACAAAAACTACCACTTTTATAGACTTTGGTATGTCTCGGCCAGGGGACAGAACCCAGAGCCTGCCTCACAAGGGCGAACGCTAAACTCAAGGACAAATGTGAGGCGGTGCCAAGGTTGGCATTAGGAAAGATAGAGTCGGTCAGAGAGAAAAGAAAAGATCCTAAATTTAGTCGCCTTTTACGATTCATGCAATAGGGGCAGCAGGTATAATTCTAATGTCCTACCTGTAGGGCCATTCATCCTCGGATGGATGGCAACCAATTTTGGATTGAAACATTGTAGGGAAAGGGCAATCATGTTTTATATAAATGAGACTGCTCCGACCCCTAGAGGCTGAGGCCCAGAGAGGGGAAATGTTCTTAATTTAAGCTTAAAATCCTACTCCTCCTTCATCCTCATTTTGATTACATCCATATTTGGTGTCCGACATCATATTTTTATAAGTCTTATAATTATAATATTGTCTCCTAAGATGGGTTGTAGTTACTCTATTATCAGAAATTCACTTAAGGTTATTGTAGACCTATTATTGAAAAATGATGGCTTAATTTATTATTGACTTGGCAGAATGCCTAAATTATTGTGAGTTTCTATGGGCAATTCTCTAAGTTTCCAAAATTACCAATTCAGAAGTACAAAGAGGGAGTTGTTCTTTGAGAAAACATAATTGGATAATTGCCAATATTGTCCATGTATTTATTATTATAATAATGCAATATCATTTTTCATTACCAATATCTTGTAAATATTAATTGTTATTGTTAAATTTGAAAATGTTTTATAATACAAAGAATCAGTAATTTATCTTTGGACTTCTTCTTTTCTTTTAAGTTAAGTGTTTTGGGAGTGATAAATAAGAATTTGACAAGGCGTATGGTTATAGAATTCGAAGATACTTCTACTAGTGGTCCAAGAGGACCTGAAGAATAATAGACTGAGAAAAGTGGTCTGTGACCACACTTGTACTGGTCAGACTTGACCCACAAGGAAACAGAATTGTAATGAGAGTGTAAAGGAGGGCAAGAGCCTGAATTACAATTCGTTACAATTGGTAGCAGCGGTGGGATAGTTTTTCTCAGTCATCCAACAGTGTCCTTGACCCCAACACTTTGAGGTCATTATCATTCACCATGGCAACTAATGGAATGATATCAGAAGTGCATACAGATCAACAAGATAAACATGTTGAAGAAACTCCTCAAGGAGTTGCAGATGAGGTGGATTTATTGGGTAGTGTGGATTTACCAATTTACACTCCCCAAGTGGAGAAATACAATTCAGAGTAACAACTGCTACCAGTGGTAATGTTGACAACAGCAGTTTGGGCGTACGTCCCAAAGTATTTAGAGGGATGTCTTTGGAAACTGTGGCGGACATTAACCTAGATACACCAATCCAAATCCCGGAGTAATGTCAGGAAAGACATTGTGGACATAGGCTCAAGCTATAGAAGTAGTTCTCGGGAATCAGAGCTACAACAGAGAAATTATGAACTGCAAAAGAAATTAGTATCTTTACAAGATAGTGTTGGAAGGTACATGAGAGATGTACCTTTTAACCGTATGTCTGGCCCTACTCAGAGTGAGGTTGAGAGGGAGGGGGCATATAGGGTCCAAGATCGACAGGGTGGGGAGAACAAGGGAGTCAACAGGAGCAGGGAGGTAAACCATCACTAGGGACTAAGCTTGCTACATCCTTGGCGAAGCAAACTGGCAAGACTACTTAGTACACTTTGAACTAGTGTCAAGATGTAATAAATGGGATGATGGCGTTGAAGCTTGCTACAGGATTACGGGGACGAGCACAGGGAATGTTGAGTGATTTTACGATGGACGAGAGATTGAATTATCATGAACTTGTCACAGTGTTGACAGACAGATTTCAGCCTGAGGACCAAGCTGAAATACACAAAGCTCAAATCACAGGAAGATTGAGGAAGAAAGATGAAACCTCGCCAGAACTTGCAAAAGATATTACACGACTTGTTAGGTTGGCTTATCCTGGAGCTCCACATGAAATTAGACAACAACTTTAATTGAAGCATTAAATTATGCTGATATGGAATGGGACATACATCAGGGCAAGGCTAGAACAATAGCTTATACTGTAAGAATTGCTCCAGAGTTTGAAGCATTTCAAACCGGACGTAGGAAGCGAAGCTCTACAAGGGCAACGATTAGAAGTCAACAGGAGGTTAGCATTGACAACACATCTGTATTAGATGATAAACTGAGTGAATTAACAGACAAAGTTGCTGCATTACAGGACAACAACATAAACTATCGGGAATGTTTCTACTGTCACAAACCAGGCCATATAAGAAGAGATTGTATGAAGAGGAAAGCAGATGAGAAAAAAGCAAAAGCTGGATAGAAGGCGGGAAACTAAAGAAGGTTGAGATAGAAAACCCGATGTCAGCCGGAAGTAATTATCAAGGGTTTGGAAAGATGGTTGAGGCTAAATCAAAACCCAAATATGATTGATTATTTATACCAGGTATAGTATGTGGGTAGAAATCAATTGTTTGTTGGACACAGGTTTCACTATTTCAGTATTACATTCAGATAAATGTGTTGCTACTGATGTTAAGTATCGACCTGTACTGAGTAAACATCATACCAGTTTTAAGGTAGCTGACCGAAGTTTGCTAGTGTCTGAAGGGGCTATTCACGCAACATTGGAGATCAGTGGAAAATTGGTGAAGCACCGTATGGCCATGGCTGATATTAGCACTCCAGCTATTTTGGTACATGACTTTTCTACACTCACATCACTGCAAGATGGGTAGTTGAGTATTACATTTTGATTATGACAATCTACAATGCAAGGAAGATAGTCAAATGGGATCAGTATTTTCCATCAGTGTAGCCGAGAATGTAGTTATACATCCAGAGTCAGAAATGATTATCAACGCAATTATTGTTGGTATTTCTACATCAGACACTGACCTTAAGGCAGTTTTAGTAGAGCCATCAAGTCAGCGCTTAGCCAAAGAAGGAATACTGGTAGCCAGGTCCTTGACTGATCCTAAAAAACAACAAAATCATTATTAGAGTGGCAAATATATACAATGAAGCATATGTCCTATACAATGGTACTATGGCAGCTAAGGGAGAACTGGTTAGTATACCCAAATAAAATACAGAAGTCCATACATCCGAGAAGTGAGATCTGTAAGTCAAAATGAAGGCCTACCAAAATGTCTCCAGAAATTAGATGAAAAATGTCAAGAGCACATAACTCCAGAACTACATACAGCTGTACATTATCTGTTGACAGAATGTAAGGATGCGTTAGCTAAAGACAAAAGCGATTTGGGAAAAACAGGTATCATAAATCATCGTATTGATAACGGTTAACTGATTATGCTACCTCCAAGGAGGATTCTTGTTAGCAAACGAGAGGACGCAAATAAAGACATACAACAGATGTTGGATGCCAAGGTCATAGAGCCCAGTAAGTCACCTTGAGCTGCTGCCATAGTTCCTGTTGTGAAGAAGGATCTTTACGAATCTGTGCAGATTTTTATTACTCAACAATTGTTTGTTTGTTTGATTTATTGGCCCTGCAGGTAGGGCGTTAGAATTGTACCTGCTGCCCCTATTGCATGATCGTAAAAGGCGACTAAATTTAGGATCTGATCTTTTCTTTTCTTCCTAACTGACTTTATCTTTCCTAATGTCTCCCTTGGCACCGCCTCACTTTTGGCCTTGCGTTGAGCGTTCGCCCCTGTGAGGAAGGCAATATTACATTTTGATTATGACAATCTACAATGCAAGGAAGATAGTCAAATGGGATCAGTATTTTCCATCAGTGTAGCCGAGAATGTAGTTATACATCCAGAGTCAGAAATGATTATCAACGCAATTATTGTTGGTATTTCTACATCAGACACTGACCTTAAGGCAGTTTTAGTAGAGCCATCAAGTCAGCGCTTAGCCAAAGAAGGAATACTGGTAGCCAGGTCCTTGACTGATCCTAAAAAACAACAAAATCATTATTAGAGTGGCAAATATATACAATGAAGCATATGGCCTATACAATGGTACTATGGCAGCTAAGGGAGAACTGGTTAGTATACCCAAAGAAAATACTGAAGTCCATACATCCGAGAAGTGAGATCTGTAAGTCAAGATGAAGGCCTACCAAAATATCTCCAGAAATTAGATGAAAAATGTCAAGAGCACATAACTCCATAACAACATACAGCTGTACATCATCTGTTGACAGAATGTAAGGATGCGTTAGCTAAAGACAAAAGCGATTTGGGAAAAACAGGTATCATAAATCATCGTATTGATAACGGTTAACTGATTAGGCTACCTCCAAGGAGGATTCTTGTTAGCAAACGTGAGGACGCAAATAAAGACATACAACAGATGTTGGATGCCAAGGTCATAGAGCCCAGTAAGTCACCTTGAGCTGCTGCCATAGTTCCTGTTGTGAAGAAAGATCTTTACGAATCTGTGCAGATTTTTATTACTCAACAATTGTTTGCTTGTTTGATTTATTAACGTCCTATTAACAGCTATGGTCATGTAAGGACGGCCTCCCATGTATGCGGTGTGTTGCGTGTATGTTTTGCGAGGTGAGTGTACTGGGAGACTGCGGTATGTTCGTGTTGTGTCTTTTCGTATAGTGGAACTGTTGCCCTTTTTATAGTGCTATATCACTGAAGTATGCCGCCGAAGACACCAAGCAACCACACACCTCACCCGGTCACATTATACTGACAACGGGCGAACCTGTTGTCCCGCTCCCTGTATGCTGAACGCTAAGCAGGAGCAGAAACTACCACTTTTATAGACTTTGGTGTGTCTCGGCCAGGGGACAGAACCCAGAGCCTTCCTCACAGGGGCGAACGCTCAACTCAAGGCCAAAAGTGAGGCGGTGCCAAGGAAGGCATTAGGAAAGATAAAGTCAGTTAGGAAGAAGAGAAAAGATAAGATCCTAAATTTAGTCGCCTTTTACGATCATGCAATAGGGGCAGCAGGTACAATTCTAACGCCCTACCTGCAGGGCCATTATTACGCAACAAAGCCACTTCCATTGATAGTTTCCCTATTCCTAGAATAGATGACTCTTTAGATGCTTTGAAACGAAGCAAATGGTTTTCTACACTTCACTTAGCGTCAGGATATTGGCAAGTAGAAATGGACCCATCTGATAAGGAAAAGACAGCTTTTAGAACTAATACTGCAGTATTTAATTTTAATGTAATGCCTTTTGTCTTTGCAACGCTCCTGCAACGTTTGAGCGCCTAATGGAGTGTGTATTAGCCAGTTTACATTGGGAGACATGTCTTATATATTTGGACGACATCATTGTCTAGAAAATTCTACAGACTTCGATTCACATATTTCAAGATTAGCAAAGGTTTTGTCACGCATGAGAACAGCTGGCCTTAAGTTCGCACTAAGAAATCTGATTTCTTTCCGCCTTTTACGATCATGCAATAGGGGCAGCAGGTACAATTCCAACGGCCTACCTGCAGGGCTTTTTTGTTTGTTTGTTTGTTTGATTAATTAACGTCCTATTAAAAGCTATGGTCATGTAAGGACGGCCTCCAATGTATGCAGTGTGTTGCGTATATGTTGTGCTTGGTGCATATTTTGGGAGACTGCAGTATATTCATGTTGCGTCTTCTTGTGTAGTGGAACTGTTGCCATTGTAAAGTGCTATATCACTGAAACATTCCACCGAAGACACCAAGCAACACACCCTACCCGGTCACATTATACTGACAACGAGCGAACCAGTCGTCCCACTCCCTGTATGCTGAGCGCTATGCAGGAGCAAAAAATACCAGTTTCTATTGGTCAGGCCGTTCCAATACTGTAAAAGATTGGTGTACGAAATGCATGGAATGTCAAAAACGTAAAGGACCACCACGAAAACTACGTGAACATATAAAACGGTATCAGATCCGAGGACCTCTTGAGAGAGTAGCCATAGATATTTTTGGTCCATTACCTGAGTCCACTCTAGGTAATAAATAAATTCTTGTTAAAACCGTTTACTTTACAAGGTGGACAGAATGTTACACAATGTCAGATCAGGAAGCTCGAACTGTCGCTGTTTTATTTTTAAATTAGTTTATCTGTCGATTCGGAGTACCCAGGCAGATCTTAACAGACCAAGGTGGACAATTTTGATAGTTATTTCAGAGCTTATGTGAAGTCCTAAACATGGATAAAACAAGAACATCACCCTTTCATCCTCAGACAGATGGGCTTGTAGAGCGTTTTAACAGGACACTAGAAGATGTTCTTAGTAAATATGTTACTAAAGATCAACGAGATTGGGATAAACATCTACATCTAGCAACATTTACATACCTGTCATCAGTACAAGAAAGTACCGGACTTACACCAAGTATTCTGATGTTAGGCCGAGAACTAGAACTTCCAGTAGACTTGGTATTTGGAAAGCCTCCAGATGATAACCCTCCTTCCATATCAGAGTATGTTAAGGACATGCAGGAAATAATGTGGATTGTACATGATGAGGCCAGAGATAATATGACAGCCGCTAGTAACAGACAGAAAAAGGCATTATCATTACAGATCCAATAAAGTTCAATATAATGTTGGAGACGCAGTTTGGATTAGAGTTACTTCCCGTGTAAAAGGACGATCTTCAAAACTGCAGGATAGATGGGAAGGACCATTTATAGTTACAGGATATATATTCGACGTGGTATATAAAATAAAAGAAACAGGAATTCTGATGAAAAGATTTCACATCATGACAGATTGAAGCCGTATTATGGAGCTTATGATAATTTCTTATATCCGTCTAGGATACAACATTCAATAGGGAATGTTACAGACGTTGTTACCTCAAACGACAGGCCACACAATCACAATGTAGACTCCGAGATGCAGACACGAAGAAATTGTCGAACCAGGAACAAGAGGCCCACGGGCCTTAACGGTCAACTGACTCATGGCACAAAATAACAAAGTCACAGTATAAAGTAGTGGTTAAGGATTAATATAAACAATACAAGGAACTCCTTAGTTGAATATGTAAGTTTCTGAAATAGGTAAATGTCATTTGTTGAACAAACTTGGTAGCCCTTCATCCATATATGGTTGTAACCCATTCAAGGATCAATATAAGGAGGAGTCAGATTTTAAAGCCAAATTTCAGCAAAGCTCCCATTTTGGACCTCCACCGTACTATCCCCATGGATATTAGCTCGGTCCTTTATAAAATAAGATTGTCATTATATAAAGTTCCCCATTCTGAATCAATTAAAACCCCTATAGACCAATTGTCATTGAGATCGGAGACTGAAACCTTAAAACAGGAAGTTGGTCAGCGGCCATCTTGGAATACCAAAGTCTTTACGAAAATGTTTGAACATTGTTCAGCATCAATTAAAAGCCCTATAGACCAATTTTCATTGAGATCGGAGACTGAAACCTGAAAACAGGACGTGGACCAGCTAAAATTAAGAAAAATAGCCCTTTTGGGCCCCCACCCCTCAGTCCCTAGGGGTCAGACCAGACTCATTTACATAAAATAGTATTGTCCTTCCCAAATGATGTTTCACACCAAATATGGATGAAATCCATCCAAGGATGAAGGAGGAGTAGGATTTTAAAGCTAAAATTAAGAAAATTTGCCCTTTTGGGGCCCCACCCCTCAGTCCCTAGAGGTCGGACTAGGCTCATTTATATAAAAAAATAAATAAATGTCCTTCCCAATTGATGTTTCACACTAAACATCGATGAAATTCATCCAAGGATGAAGGAGAAGTAGGATTTTAAAGCTAAAATAAGAAAATTTGCCCTATTGGGGCCCCACCCCTCAGCCCATAGGGGTCGGACCAGGCTCATTTACATTAAATATAATATTTAATATGGATGAAATCCATCCAAGGATGAAGGAGGAATAGGCTTTTGTATAAATAGTCTTACGCACGACGACGGACAAAACACGATGACAATAGGTCATCCTGACCTTCGGTCAGATGACCTTAAAATCCACATTGGTTAGTGGATTATGAGGTCACACCCGAGTAGATTTTACTACATAGTTTGTTAAGCTAATTAATGTTAACTGTATAATATACAGTATATGATGTAGACCTGCAAAGCATGTCCAAGTTCTCTTAACATTGATGGATGATGTTCAATGTAGTAGAGAAATTTATAGTGTCTCTTTCTGGATTGATGATGCACCATGCGCAGGTGACAGTATCATCACCAGTCTGGAGTACGCTTGAGAGTATTACGTATTTACAACAATTTGGATAATTTTTAGTTTAAAAGCTAAAATAATGTATTTAAATCATACGATACATAATCAATCATACCCAGATGAAAATAAGAAACAAATGGCAGCACATGCATTTTCATTTACAATTTTTTGCTCAAACTTTGCAATGACAGGTATTTTCAAGAAGCTATTTTATTACATTTTTTTGTTTGTCAATAACTCCTTTTGAAATAAAAAAAGTCATAAGAAAAAAAAATCTATTTACAAGATATTTTTGACCCCTCAGCAGAATACATCCTTAAATTAAAATTTATAGTGCTTTTGCAACGAAACCTTTACATAAACAAATTCTACTATTGATTTAAAGAAAGCACTCGAAAAAATTACGGACCAAGAAATGGCTAAAATTAAAAAAAAAACTTCTGAATTAAAAGATTTTACTCGAACAGATCAAAATCAAAACATAAGATTGGAAAAACCACTGACTGACTTCAACAACCTAATGATGGGCAAATACATACTTTAAATCTAAAAACTAAATGTACATCTGTTCATTTATCTACATAGAAGCTACAACATAGCTATACTAAATACTGATTTGTGTTTATACAGTAATTCTTTTTACACAAACTTTAGACCATACATGCAAGAATTATAAAGTGATAAAATAATATGGAAACTATAATCTGATAAAGTAATTCGATTTGCTTGTTTGTTTGATTATTTTAACGTCCTATTAACAGCCAGGGTCAGGTCAGGTAAGGACGGCCTCCCATGTATGCAGTGTGAAGCGTGTGTGGTGAAGTGCGAGGTACGTGTTTTGGGAGACTGCGGTATGTTCGTGTTTTGTCTTCTTGTATAGTTGCCCTTTTTATAGTGCTATATCACTGAAGCATGCTGCCGAAGACACCAAGCAACATACCCCACCCGGGCACATTATACTGACAACTGTCGAACCATTCGTCCAACTTCCTGTATGCTGAGTGCCAAGCAAGACCAGAAACTACCACTTTTATTGACTTTGGTGTGTCTCGGCCAGGGGACAGAACCCATAACCTTCCTCAAAGGGGCGAACGCTCAATTCAAGGCCAAAAGTGAGGCGATGCCAATGGAACTAGGGAATTAGGAAGGATAAAGTCAGTTAGGAAGAAGATAAAAGATAAAATTTAGTCGCCTTTTACGATCATGCAATAGGGACAGCAGGTATGATTCTTATGCCCTACCTGCAGGGAAACAATTTGAATATAATTTAAATAAAGTACCTGATATGTTGTCAGAAGATGTAGCTGTTAATACTGCTGTTGATGTAGCTTTAACATTCCCCCTTCTCTTTGGTTTTCTTTGAGGAATATTATCCAAGAACAAGAGGCCCATGGGCCTTAACGGTCATCTGATTACCTTGGCAATAATCATACAGGAAATTAATTAGATATCGTATAATGGTCAGGACCATGTCAGGAACATTTCATGCAAGTTTCAGCCAAATCGCAGTGGTAGAACTTGAGAAGAAGTTCAAAATGTGTTTTTAAAATGGCTGCTGTGGTGGCCATCTTGGATTTTAGATAAACCCGAAAAATAACAATACTTTGTCAGGACCATGTCAGGATCATTTCATGCAAGTTTCAGCCAAATCGCAGTGGTAGAACTTGAGAAGAAGTTCAAAATGTGTTTTCAAGATGGCGGCTGTGGCGGCCATCTTTGATTTCGGATCGACCCGAAAAATAACAACACTTTGTCAGGACCATGTCAGGATCATTTCATGCAAGTTTTAGCCAAATCGCAGTGGTAGAACTTGAGAAGAAGTTCAAAATGTGTTTTCAAGATGGTGGCTGTGGCGGCCATCTTGGATTTCAGATCAACCTGAAAAACAAGAACACTTTGTCGGGACCATGTCAGGATCATTTCATGCAAGTTTCAGCCAAAATACACCGGTAGAACTCGAGAAGAAGTTCAAAATGTATTTTCAAGATGGCGGCTGTTGCGGCCATCTTGGATATAGGATCGACCCGAAAAATAAGAACACTTTGTCGGGACTATGTCAGGATCATTTCATGCAAGTTTCAGCCAAAATACACCCCTAGAACTTGAGAAGAAGTTCAAAATGTATTTTCAAGATGGCGGCTGTGGCAGCTATCTTGGATTTCGGATCGACCCGAAAAATAAGAACACTTTGTCGGGACCATGTCAGGATCATTTCATGCAAGTTTCAGCCAAATCGCATCGGTAGAACTTGAGAAGTTCAAAATTCAAGGCCAAAAGTGAGGCGATGCCAAGGGAACTAGGGAATTAGGAAGGATAAAGTCAGTTAGGAAGAAGATAAAAGATAAAATTTAGTCGCCTTTTACGATCATGCAATAGGGACAGCAGGTATGATTCTTATGCCCTTCCTGCAGGGAAACAATTTGAATATAATTTAAATAAAGTACCTGATATGTTGTCAGAAGATGTAGCTGTTAATACTGCTGTTGATGTAGCTTTAACATTCCTCCTTCTCTTTGGTTTTCTTTGAGGAATATTATCCAAGAACAAGAGGCCCATGGGCCTTAACGGTCATCTGATTACCTTGGCAATAATCATATAGGAAATTCAAAATGTGTTTTCAAGATGGTGGCTGTGGCGGCCATCTTGGATTTCAGATCAACCTGAAAAACAAGAACACTTTGTCGGGACCATACCAGGATCATTTCATGCAAGTTTCAGCCAAAATACACCGGTAGAACTCGAGAAGAAGTACAAAATGTATTTTCAAGATGGCGGCTGTTGCGGCCATCTTGGAGATAGGATCGACCCGAAAAATAAGAACACTTTGTCGGGACTATGTCAGGATCATTTCATGCAAGTTTCAGCCAAAATACACCCCTAGAACTTGAGAAGAAGTTCAAAATGTATTTTCAAGATGGCGGCTGTGGCAGCTATCTTGGATTTCGGATCGACCCGAAAAATAAGAACACTTTGTCGGGACCATGTCAGGATCATTTCATGCAAGTTTCAGCCAAATCGCATCGGTAGAACTTGAGAAGTTCAAAATACACCCCTAGAACTTGAGAAGAAGTTCAAAATGTATTTTCAAGATGGCGGCTGTGGCAGCTATCTTGGATTTCGGATCGACCCGAAAAATAAGAACACTTTGTCGGGACCATGTCAGGATCATTTCATGCAAGTTTCAGCCAAATCGCATCGGTAGAACTTGAGAAGTTCAAAATGTGTTTTCAAGATGGCGGCTGTGGCGGCAATCTCGGATTTCGGATCGACCTGAAAAAAAGAACACTTTGTCGGGACGATATCAGGAGCATTTCATGCAAGTTTCAGCCAAAGCACACCGGTAGAACTTGAGAAGAAGTTCAAAATGTATTTTCAAGATGGCGGCTGTGGCGGCCATCTTGGATTTCGGATCAATCCGAAAAATAAGAAGACTTTGTTGGGACCATGTCAGGATCATTTCATGCAAGTTTCAGTCAAATCGCATCGGTAGAACTTGAGAAGAAGTTCAAAATGTGTTTTCAAGATGGCGGCTATGGCGGCCATCTTGGATATAGGATCGACCCGAAAAATAAGAACACTTTGTTGGGACCATGTCCGGATCATTTCCTGCAAATTTCAGCCAAACCGCACCGGTAGAACTTGAGAAGAAGTTCAAAATGTGTTTTCAAGATGGCGGCTGTGGCGGCCATCTTGGATTTCGGATCAATCCGAAAAATAACAACACTTTGTCGGGACCATGTCAGGATCATTTCATGCAAGTTTCAGTTATACTTTATATTTCTTACAAGCGTATAGTTAATATAGTTGTATAACCTAGGGTACGTATGGTTAAAATACGTGTTTGATGGATAAGATATATGTATGCATGTGTTACACAAAAGAATATAGTTGTATAACCTATGGTACGTAGGGTTAAAATACGTGTTTGATGGATAAGATATGTATGCATGTGTTACACAAAAGACTGTACCATGCCAATCCTGTGCAATAATTATACAGACAAAAAAGGTTCCACGAAACCGTTTGGTCTGGAATGTAAATGCATAGCTATTGACCTTAAAAGGTCATGTAACGGTTATTTGGAACCATTGCCAGACAGGATCATATGTTATCTACCAGAGGTGATTCATCTTTTGTACATTATTTTTGTAAATGTACCAAAGTTCATGTTCAATGTAAAATGTCCAATCGGCATCAACTAAACGGAATTTCGTAACCTCTTAAAATATTTTGAGTTGTAGAGGAATATTCAAAATTTATTGAAAACTAAAAACCTACAACTTTTAACTACTCAATGAATTTAGCTAGCATTATTATTAAGACATCAATATCAAATAAAAAAATGCGAAATCGGCATTAAGACTGACCGAGGACAATCAACAATCTTATAAAGCATTGTTAGAGGTTAATTTGATATTTACAAAAGTGAGTCAAAATGATTGTGCTAATATGATCCTCAATACATTTTGTTTTTAATTTTCAATATATACATGTATATTAATTTCCTACTTGAGTTTCATATTTGTCTGAATAATCGGCATCTTAGTAATCGCGATCTATTAATATGATCCATTATAAAATAATAAGTGGCAGATTGCGGAAGTCTTTACTGCCGATCTTCGTGGTCATTTGAAATTTAGGATCTTATCTTTTCTCTTCTTCCTAACTGACTTTATCTTTCCTAATACCTCCCTTGGCAGCACCTCATTTTTTGCCTTGGGTTAAGTGATCGCCCCTGTGGGGAAGGCTCCGGGTTCTGTCCCCTGGCCGAGACACACCAAAGTCTATAAAAGTGGTAGTTTCTGCTCCTGCTTAGTGCTCAGCATACAGGGAGTGGGACGAATGGTTCGCCTGTTGTCAGTATAATATGACCGGGTGGGGTGTGTTGCTTGGTGTCTTCGGCGGCATGCTTCAGTGATAAAAAGGGCAACAGTTCCACTATACATGACGACACAACACGAACAGACCGCAGTCTCCCAAAACACGAACTTCGCACTTCACACTGCATACATGGGAGACCGTCCTTAAGGACATGACCCTGGCTGTTAATTGGACGTTAAAATAATCAAACAAACAAATATCTTAAAGTAACCTGGAATACATCTCTTAACATGTCTATTGGGATTTGAATGAAAAACACCGCTTGAGTAATAGACTGGATATTTACACTTACACGACACACAAGGCTATGTTAAAGACAATGCAGTTTTAAAAACGTTAACGAAACATTAATTTTGTCCTTCTAACGATACGACACTGCTGATGAATGACGTAACTGAGATTCTTTTGTGTAACAATTCATTGATGCAGTCGACTTGCGATTCCGCGAAGCCGATTTTTTGTTTTATTTCCTTGTGAAATAAAACTAACGTGCGCGAGAACTAAACAACAGAGCAGTCACCCGTCAAAAATCGGGTCGTGTTCGACTACGATACATATCACACAGTTACAAAGGTTAAACACAGCCGTGTATTATCGCACTGTATAAGTATGTTTTAAAAAATGTTTAAAACGTTAGTTGTCACAGACTTTCAAAGTCAAGCAAAGATTAAAACCACCATAGGTGAGTGCCAGTCATTTCTTCGATTGCATCTTTATTGCCAAAAGGATGATCTAGACTTTCATAAAAAGCATCCTTATTTTGGTTTGTTATAAATCAATGGATATCATTTCCGAAGCCGTTTTGGGGGCTAAGTTATCAGTCAATACATTATACTCTGCAGTTAGGGCGTTGGAATTGTACTTGCTGCCCTTATTGCATGATCGTAAAGAAGGCTAAATTTAGGATATTTTCTTTTCTCTTCTTCCTAACGTCTCCCTTGACACCGCCCCACTTTTGGCATTTTGGTTGAGCGCGCTCTCCCCTGTGAGGTAGGCTCTGAGTTCTGTCCTCTGGCCGAGACACCAAAGTCTATGAAAGCACAGGGATCCGAGAATTAGTTACATATTATATAATCATGGACAACACGAACATACCATCAGGGTCATGTAAGACCTGTTAATAGGACGTTAATTAATCTAACAAACAACATGTTTGTTTGAATATTCTTACGTCCTATTAACAGCCAGGATCATGTAAGGACAGCCTTCCTTGTACGCAGTGTGTAGCGTGTGTGAAAAGCGAAGTGTGTTTTGGGAGACAGCGGTATGTTCGTGTTATGTCTTCTTGCATAGTGGATTATAGTGCTATATCACTGAAGCGTGTTACATTATACTGACAACGGGCGAACTAGTCTTCCCACTCCCTGTTTGCTGAGCGCTAAGCAGGAACAGAAATTATCACTATTATAGATTTTGGTGTATCTCGGCCAGGGGTCAGAACCCAGAGCCTTCCTCACATGGGCGAACGCTCAACTCAATGCCAAAAGTGAGGCGGCGCCAAGGGAGGCATTAGGAAACATAAAGTCAGTCAGGAAGAAGAGAAAAGATAAGATCCTAATTTAGTCGCCATTTACGATCATGCAATAGGGGCAGCAGGTACAATTCTAACACCCTACCTGCACAAAAAAATAAGTACATCTTAATTGTTTTATTCGCGCTTTACTACCAAGACAGAGTGCCTATCAAAACCGATTTGGAAACTATATATTAAGTACGCTATTAGGAACCGTGACACATATATGTGGCTTGATAGATTTAGACACATACACAAGCAAATATATCCTCATGGATTGTGGATCAATCAACACCCACAGCACCGGATCTGCAAGATCTGTATTTAAGCTATTGACATATCCATCCCAGTCTCACAAAAACATGCACACGTGTGGTGGAGTATTTACAGATCGTATATGTCACCGTCTGTGTCCGGGACAGATTCACTACACAAGTACTTAATGGGGCGTTAGAATTGTACCTGCTACCCCTATTGCTTGATGATAAAAGTCGACTTAATTAAGGATTTTATATTTTCTCTTCTTTCTAACTAACTTTGTTCTTCCTAATGTGTTCCTTGGTACCGCCTTACTCTATCCTCGACCCTGTGAGGTAGGCTCTGGGTTATGTCCCTTGGCCGAGACACACCTAAGTCTATAAAATTGGTAGTTTACGCTCAGCATACACGGTGTAGGACAACTGGTTTGCTTGTTATCAGTATAATGTGATCGGATGATGTCTATTGCTTGGTGTCTTCAGCGGCATACTTCAGTGTTATATCACTATAAAAAGGCAAGAGTTCCAATATACCAGAAGACACAACACTAACATACCACAGTGTCCCAAAACACGCACGTCGCACTACATACACGTTACACACCGCATACATGGGAGACCGTCCTTACATGACCCTGGCTGTTAATTGGACGTTAATTAAACAAGCAAACAAACAAACAAAACTTAATATGTGTGGGATTGGTACCTTTTTAACTCTAGATGGTGCCTAAGCTTGAGACTTCTCACTACATATACGTTACACACCGCATACATGGGAGGCCGTCCTTACATAAATAATTAAACAAACAAACTTAATATTTGTAGGATTGATATTTATTTTAACTAGATGATGCCTCAGATGAAGAATTTATCTAAATTGTCTTTGGAAGACATGGACCAAATTCAGATCCTAGCAAAGAATTGATGGCCATGCCTTCATCATACGACCAGTCTTGTATCTACGCGCAATTTTTAAGTACTAAATTTTTCACTGCACAATAAGACATCAAGAGCATACATCTGGGTTATATAGAATATTAAACCATCTGGAGCAAGTTTTGTGTCACCTCCTTACAGTTTAATTACTAGACATAGATATGAACTCGCAAAATGATTTTAACATTTTTTACTTTCCATTGTGAATGGAATTGAATTAGCATATTTTGAATGGCAATTTACCCATTTTTTAGCTAAGAAATAGATGATTTTGACAATAAATAGTGCATTTAGAATATTTTGCGGCTACCATGGAGTCCTTAGGCCCTGAAGGTAGGGCGTTAGAATTGTACCTGCTGCCCCTATTGCATGATCTTAAAAGGCGACTAAATTTAGGATCTTATCTTTTCTCATCTTCCTAACTGAGTTTATCTTTCCTAATGCCTCTCTTTGTTCGCCCGTTGTTAGTATAATGTGACCGGGTTGGGTGTGTTGCTTGGTGTCTTCGTCGGCATGCTTCAGTGATATAGCTCTATAAAAAGGACAATAGTTCCACTATACAAGAAGACACAACATGAACATAACGCAGTCTCCCAAAACACGTATCTCGCACTTTACACACGCTACACACTGCATACATGGGAGGCCGTCCTCACATGACCCTAGCTGTTAATAGGACGTTGAAATAATCAAATAAACAAACAAACCTTTGGCCCCTCTTTCAAAATTCCCCAGATCCGCTCCTGATCAAATAAGTGTCACGTATTCTTCGCGGCCGAGGACAAGGTTTAAATAACTGTGTAATTAATCATTTTCTTTTTTCTTTCACAACAAAAATGTGTTGAACTTTCTCTCTTTGAATTTTTGAACATTTATTGTAATTTGTATCTCTTCGAGTGGATATAAAGAATGAATTAGGCGGTGACAAGGACAGCATTAGGAAGAAAATTCCAAGTTTAGTCGTGTTTAATGATTTCATGCAAAGGGGCTGCAGCTATAATTTTAACGTTGAACAATGATCCTCCAGTGTGTTCATATTATTGATTCACTTGAACGCATTCCAATATAGTACTCGTATGTCTGTAGATATGAAAAAATCCGTTACATTGTCCTGCATTGCTACACATATCGTTTTGGTTAAACGGTTATGTATGCTTTTTGATTGATGATAATGAAACACGAATTATCATGTTCAAATGTCGATAACCTGATTGTCTGCCTTGTTAACACAAGCGTGTTATTTAACTCCACTGTAACGTGAAGATAAATGTATAAAACATTTACTTATTACTCTCATGATATAAAATGACAAAGACGCAATGATGTCATCAAAAGTATGACAATTACGTACTAGTCATTACTGTCCTTATTGGGTGTATGTCAAAATACCTGAACCGATTTATGGATAAAACATGTACAGCAGTATCTTGATATGATTATTATGGTTAGTGCGATTGAATTTACATCTATCGAACTATATGATTCATGACTAGTATTATTTTCCATTTTCAGTTTATTTCTTGGCTTATACTACGATAAATTCAGAAATATCTGTTTAAAATGGAACATAAATAATTACTTTAATTTTGTAAAACTCGTATAAGAAATCGATTATCACTATTTATAACTTTTAAAATTTTATCAATATTTAACCTTATCTGATTACAACCCAGCAATTGCTATCGTCATATACAGTAATTAATCTTCTAAAGTAACTTTTTTAGGGCGAGCGTGCTCTCGCCCTATTGTTTTCCTCGTCGAGTGTAGAGTCTGTGTACAACCGCTATGCGCAAGTTCCGACTGTGCACGTGGTACCGGAAGTCACTTTCTTATACCGTATAATAGATTTCGCCGTGGTTTAGTGACACCAACCTTTAAAAAATTAGAGATACCTGTCAACGATGCTCTTCTGTAATTTGACAACAGTGCTAAACACATTCGTTTTGTGTAAACAGCGGCGTATCATACAAACTTGCATCGGTCACGATGTTCTGATCTGATCGAATTTAGAAACCTCCGGAACAACACAATGCTAATCAGGTTTATGTAGTAGTCAATAAAAAAAAAGTGACGAAACGGATAACTTTTAGTACCGGACAGGGATGAAATAATGGACACATATTTTAGGGACTTATATACCGTTATATAAGAGACACATTTTATTCAGTAATATTTTATGCTACTGGTGCTTGCTTGATTACGGGTTTTAGGTCGTAAAAGATCATTTTAGTATCTTAATGCAACTGAATAATATAAACATACAATTTAATTCACATAAGGAACTTTCATTGTCAACTATGTATGTTTATTATTATGGTGATAGTTTAGGAAAGAATGGAGAGCCAGTGGATGAAATAAATATATAAAATTGACAATTTATATTATAAATGTTATTCTTTAATGATTAAAAAAAATAATTTGACTTAAGTTCATTTCCGGTTTAATTTAAGTAGCAATCAGTCTCTATGGCAGTGGACAATCGTTACCTTATTGGCCAAGGGCACACAACTCTTGGAGATAATCTTCGTTGAATAATTTGTATACTAAGACAATTTCAGCCAAACTAAGGCCTCTAATTGGTTGTCATGGCATTTTCTGCTGTATTCAGCATCTCATTTTACTATATACTAATTTTAACTTTAATGGGACGACGAAATCTTAATCTTGAAATGCAAAGCTAAGTTTAATATTACAAAGTGTTTAGTTCCTACCTACACTAGCTTTATTCAAATCATCCAGAAACCAATGCTATGAAAACAAAGCTTATGAATATTGTAAGTATTGTACTTATCAACATGTTGGGTTTTTTTTGTGGTAAATAAATTATTTTCAAATTTTTTCATGATTCGTGAGAATAAGAATAATGGCACATATAATTTTAAATAAAAAAAAAATAAAAACAAAAATTAAGTATAAAGTCAATCTAATTAAAATTAGAAAGCGTAACGTAGAGTTTCGTAGTGGGAGCGGAATTACATGTCTAATTTTAATTAGATTGGTAAAAAGTAAACAATCTATTGAAGATATTGATGGAAAAACAATACATCTCAACATCTTAACCTAAAACATGTACTTCAGTTTAATAAAAAAAAATAAAAGGCTGTTTATTTTAGCTACATATTTAGCTGATGCTAAAATATATCCAATTCCTAATATTGGATGGTATATTACTTATCACCAGATACACATTGCAGTTATGAATCAGTTGGAGTTACTGCCCATAGTGTGTGTATATACTCAAACCGTGAGGTGATATATATCGTTGATTAAATGCAGTCAAAAACAATTATTATCTTATGACTTTTACATCAACTATCAATACATATAAATTTCATTTTATTCGGTTCAGTACAATACCTGTTCAGCAAATATTACACTCAGTATATATATTTGGTAACCAAACATTATTTGATCATCTAGTAATTAGGCCTGTATCCTAATATAGTCAGAAAATTTAACTAGGAAAGTTGATCTTAATTATAATTTACCTATTGTTCGATAAGACTTTATATTCATAATGTTGAATTCGCATAATACGAGGAATTAGATTATATCAATTAAGATCAATAAAAATAGTAAATCCTGTCTTTTTATCGTGAAAAAATTGTGAATTTTCTCGAATATCTTTCTAAATGTTGCCTTTAGATATAGAATTCTAGTTTTGTTAATTATCTTTAGTTCCCAATATTCCAGATTACTAACTTCTCAGTCAATTTAATAATATATTTTTGTATGAAACCCCCCGAAAACCCGTTCTGGAAAAAGACGATCAAAAGGGTATTCATGTTTCGTTACCGAACATATTATCGTAATTTTTCCCAGAAAATTATTAAAATTAGTGGTTTGATGAAGCCAATTAATTAATATTTGTACTTTTTAAAGAAATATACCAATTTGAAAGTCACGTAAAAGTGAGAAAACGAGTTTTGTGTATGACCTTTCAAATCCTTTGGTTTTTGGCTAAGCTAACGGGAAATGAAGCGGTCATCGTTTACCGATCTTTTCCTGGTAAAATGAATAAGTTTCACGTGTTTCCATCAATTACTTGCTGTATTTTATCATCTGGTCCGAAGGGCTTGGGAGACCCCGACCAGTGATATTCTTTGTGTAAAGTTAGATTTAATTACTACCCTTACAAATATAGTTTTTGAACGTGTTGTTTGTCGTCACAGGGAGCAGACGATACATGAATATATATTGTTTCAATATTACATTTAGCATTATGATAGAAATATATAAAAATAAATTTGAATAAAGAAATTGCCTTTTAAAATAAAACTGAGGAAATAATTCTAAAGCTGTAAATTACTGAAGAAATATAGGTTCATTAAAGTCACGCTTGGTCATTTGATTTAGCGTCTTTAAATGCCAATTTAAGTTATGTTGCAACATTTTACTGTTTCGTAACAATTACAAAGCTGTTTAGTTATTGCTCATGCCCACAAAGGAATTTTTTGTGTCCTTTTGTTAATCTATCGTATATTGATACAATGCAGTTCTTTGGGTCTACGGTATAAACAGTGTCGAACAGAAAAGATTACATGCATTGGTGTAAAACAGAATATCGGTAGGTCATCCGTGTAGTACATAAATCACAAAAAAATCTGCGAAACATTTAGTCCCGGAAATACCCATACATAGGTATCGACCATGAAGGATAATTTAAAGATTATTTGTAATAAGCTTGAGATCTATAATCTTACCTACTGAGACAACAGTATGACAAAATTGAATTTATACACAATACACTTTAAATGTACGAACCATATAAAACAATGTAATTCCATTAATTGTTTTTACGTTATCTGACGTAATTAAGAGGTACTTTCCACATTTCGTCTTTCAATTTGTTCCGGAATTATACACATGTTTAAAGTTTGAAGTGACCATTAATACGCAAATATGTTTTCTAAATCACACCAATCAGTTGTAGAATCCATAAACTGTTGAATTATTTATAAACAAGAGTATACTATACTTTAACGAGAAGAAACAGGAACATTAATCCAGAGGATTATGTGATACCTACATTATTGATGGTATAACTTATATAGATTAGAAATACCACCCTTAATGAAAAAATGGTCTGTTCTCTGATAACAATTTTCTTTTTAATTGGAAGCCTTTTATCTATAACATTCATTAATAGATTTGTTCTTTTAATTGCCGATAAGAGTTACGAAAATTAATGCAAGAATGTAAGAATTAGTGAAATTTGACAGTTTGATGCTAAAATTTGAAAATATTGTTGATTATTACTGTGTTGTTTCTAAACACGAAAACGTTCAAAATCGTACTTGGTATGCCTCGTCAATCAAACTCACGATGACATGTCGCCCGCCAGTATATGAATCATCCAAATCTAAGTGTTTCAATATTTCAGTCATCAGGCGATATGATTCATAAATAATAGACAACAATTCTTTCTTGACTTCATTAACATTATGGTAAAATTCCTTCAGAGAAATTAATTAATGTTTTTTTTATAAGACTAAAGAAATTTTGATCAGATGACATATGTTGCCTGTTGTCTTTTTCCATGAGTTACTAGTGGTAATTCCACTTTAATTTGGTTTTTGATCGATTCCCATTTCCGAGTGTCGTTGAAGTTAAACGGAACTCGGAACCATAACAGAGTATTGTTTGATTATTACATCAACGTTTTAATATACATAAAGTTCAGTTCGTTAGGATCAGTACGATACATGTCCAACGCACTAAGTAAGCACAGAAAGCAGGCGATATATGAATTAGGACTAATTATCATAGAATAAAACTGATATCATACATCCATCTGACTAATTCGGTAAAGTAAGAACTAATGAAATTTGGCGGGATTTTGTTTAAAAATGAAAATATTGTTGATGATTATGGTATGTGTCATCTTTCTAAATACGAAACTGTTTAAAATCGCGTTTCGTATGTCCCGTCAATCAAAATCACGATAAAATGTCGCGCACTAGTATATGTATCATCCAGATATACATGTTTCAGTATTTCATAAAGCTATATGAGTCATAACAAATAGACAACAATATGTTTCTTGAATTCATTTTAAAATTATTGTAAAGTTCCTTTAGATGCAGGTAGAAATATAGAAATGGTCATTTAAAATCAAGGTGAAGTAATAACTCACTGGAAGCTGACAAAATAAATTCACAATTTGTTATACTAGTTTTACTCGCAAACAAATCCTTCTATAAATTACTGTACAGATATAGGTGCATTAGAGGCACATTTCGACATTTGAATATTTTTTTTTGTTTAAATGCCAATTTAAAATTTGTACCGCATTACAATTACAAACATGGTCATTTATTGCGTATTTACACGCGGAAACATTTTTTTTACTTTGGTTAATGATCCTATTTTTATATATATATGTAATGCAGTTCTTTGGGTCTACGGGATTAACATTGTCGGATAGATCAGATAACACGCATTAGTGTAACAGAATATCAGTAGGTCATCCGTAAAGTACATATATCACAAAACGGTTCTCCGAAACATTTAGTTCCGAGAATCATAGGTGTCTACCTTGAACGACACTTTAAAGGTTATATGTAACAAGTTTGAGATCTATAATCTTACCTACAGAGACAACAACATAACACATATTGAAATAATACCCAAGCCATATTTTTTTTTTTTTTTTTTTTTTTTTGCATTTTTTAAATTTTTTTAAGAGATTTCATATGGGTACAAAAAGCATTTACATATAATATTAAATATTCATTATTTAAATCGTAATATTCATTTATAAACTTTGAACTTCTCGAATAATGTAAACCAAGTTATTTACAAGGGCCGCTAGATATAATGCACTCTCAAGGTGTTCATTGAAAAAAAATTACCCTCTCTGTAGATATGTATATATGCATTATATATATTAATTAGTTATTATATGTTTTCACATATATATAATACTCGACTGAATTATATCAAATCTGAAAAAAACTAGTTGCCGTGTAGACAAAGTGGTTTACAGTACCAGGTATTCCCTATACAATATGATAGTAATTTTCTTGAGTTTTAATTGAACGATTAATGACAGAAATTTGCAAGTTGCACCCTTTTATAAAAGCAAAAGAAGAGATTAAGTAAAAAAGGAGAATAGTAGAAAGAACTGAGAGAAAGAAGAAGTGGCAATGGACTGACAAGGCTCATTATTCTCAAAGAGATTTATAAAATCATATGTATAAAGATTAGATACCACACCAAGATCATGCAAAAAAGCAATTAAAGTATATTAAGAGAAAAAGTTTAAAAAGTGACATTATTTAAAAAAAACTTTCCCATTTTCTCCACTCATTGACAAATTTCATAATATGTGTTTCACCCTTGGTGGGTGCAATGTATTTTTCAGTCCTGTACATATCCTTCAAAAGATTTTTAAACGCATCCATTGATAAACCAATTTGGAGACATCTAGCACTATAAATATATTGCTTTAGTACTAAAAGGACAACATTATCTGTATAATTTTTACAATAAGAGAGTCCAAAAATGAAAGATTCCTCATTAAACGTAAATGGAATTAAAAGCATCTCTAATATGAATTCAAAATTTGATAGAAATAACTGAACATTTTCACAGTCCCATAATGTATTAACTATAGTCTCAATTTCAGTTTTACACTGATGACAGTAAGGGGTGTCTTCAAGGCCTATTTTAAACAGATATGAATTTGTGGTTAAAATATACTGTTTGTTTGTTTGTTTGATTAATTAACGTCCTATTAACAGCTATGGCCATGTAAGGACGGCCTCCCATGTATGCGTATGATGCGTGTATGTTGTGCGAGGTGCGTGTTTTGGGAGACTGAGGTATATTCATGTTGTGTCTTGTATAGTGGAACTGTTGCCCTTTTTATAGTGCTATATCACTGAAGCATGCCGCCGAAGACACCAAGCAACACACCCCACCCAGTCACATTTTACTGACAACGGGCCAACCAGTCGTCCCACTCCCTGTATGCTGAGCGCTAAGCAGGAGCAGAAACTACCACTTTTAAAGACTTTGGTGTGTCTCGGCTAGGGGACAGCACCCAGAGCCTTCCTCACAGAGGCGAACGCTCAACTCAAGGCCAAAAGTGAGGCGTTGCCAAGGGAGGCATTAGGAAAGATAAAGTCAGTTAGGAAGAAGAGAAAAGATAAGATCCTAAATTCAGTCGCCTTTTACGATCATGCAATAGGGGCAGCAGGTATAATCCTAATGCCCTACCTGCAGGGCCAGGTTAAAATATACTGATTAATTCTAAACTGAAGCCACTGCAATTTTGTGCTTCTTGTACCGATAAAAGGAATAATGTATTTTTGTCTCCATTTTTGATTGTCAAAACCAAAAAGAGCATCCCATTTTTTTCTTCTTATAGCAACAGCAGTATTCTGGCACAGTGCCTTATAAAAATCACTTGCTCCTTTTATATGCTTAAAAAATATTTCTAAGTTTTTGGGGATGAATAGGTAATTTAAAAACCTATTGGAAATTTCATCTGATGAGAAAGGTTATTAATGGCATTGATTACACCTTGATATGTAAGAAAATCTGTATGCATATTAAATTTCTGATTTAACTCATATAGACTGTAGAACTCAACATTTTCACTATTTTTTATCATATCATTCAGGACTACAACACCCTTCTGAAACCATTCTTTATAAAAAAAATTTTATTGTTATTTTTTATTGATTTATTATGCCAAATAGGAACTTTAAGAACATTATAATTTTTCTTTTTAATATTTTCAGACTTTAAAGTAAATTTACACCAACTTTTGAAAAACATCTTTCCAAAACAGGTTTTTACAGTTTTGTTGACATTTTGAAATATAATCACTACCACAATGCGCTAATGTGTTTTCATTACCAAACCTTTTAAAGTACAAGTTCCATTTTCCCTCTGATGTGTACAACCTACGTATCCATGTGAGTTTCAGGGAGTCAATAAAGGATTCTAAATGAATCATTTTAAGTCCACCCTCATGAAAACTTTTAATAGTTATATCTCTTTTTATCTTCTCAGATTTACCATTCAATAAAAAGTTATAGAGTTCTGTATTCATTTTTTAAAAATAGGTTATCCGGATTTGGCAATGCTATGAATAGGTGATTAAATTGAGATATCAGAAGAGACTTGATAATATGTATTTTATTTATCAGGTGTGAGATTTCTTCTCTTCCAGGTATTTATCAAAGGTTTAAGTTTAACTAATTTTTTATCATAGTTTAGTCTGTGGATTCCATGTAAATCAACACTAAAGTTTATACCTAAAACTGTAAATTTTGTTATACCCCATTGCAAATTCCATTCTGGGAAAGGAAATATATATCATCACTATATTTTTTTACTACCAATCCACACAACTCGTGATTTGCTTTTGTTTATTTTCAGACCAGATATTATTGCAAAGTTATTAAGCTTGTACACAGATTCCTTCAAAGATATTTTCCTACCGTCTTAAATTAGGGAAGTATCATCCGCATATTGGTAAAGAACTATTGGAATACTCTCTATATTTATACCTTTGATATTCTCATTCTTTCTAATTCTAATCGCAAGTATTTCGACACATAAAATAAATATATAGGGAGCAACGGGGTTACCCTGACGACAGCCTCTTTTGACTTCAAAGAAGTTTGAAAGATTTCCACCTTGATTTAAATAAGAAAGTGCATTAGAGTGCAAAACTTTTATCCGTGTACAAATATCAGGACCAAAATTAAAAAAGAGAGAACCCTGGTAATGAATTTCCAACTAACAGAATCAAAAGCCTTTTCAAAATCTATTATTAAAAGCATACAAGGTATATTACTATCTTCTGCAAATTCCATAATGTCATAGATCAATCTAGTATTTTCACTTATATACCTACCTGCAATAAAAACCTGTCTAATCTCTACTTATCAATTTGTTAAGAAAAAAATTTAACCTACATGCAATTGAGCCAGATGCAATTTTATACACAATATTAAAATATGAGATTGGTCTCCAGTTTTTAAAAAACTGTCTAGGTTTATCCCCCTTTGGTACATGTATAATTGTTACAATCCTCTGCCTTTGAGTTATAGATAATTCCCCTTTTATAAAACCATAATTAATAGACCTAACAATGAAGTGTCCTAATTTTCCACAAAAACATTTTAAAAATTCTGCAGTGATGCCATCGGAACCACGACTTTTGTCATTCTTCATTTTCTTTAAAGTATTAGCAGCTTCCTCAATAGAAATAATTCCCTTTAACAACATAGATTCTGTCTGATTTAGTTTTGGAACATCATTATCATTATTTGAAAAAGTATCAAGATCAATATCTTCAATTTCGTTACTGTTACTGGCATATAAATTCTCATAAAATAATCTTACTTCATTTAAAATGTCTTCTTGTTTTGAAATGATTTCTCCATTATCTTTCTCTATAACTGGAATTATTTTTGAAATATAGTTCCGATTTTTTAGGTTAAAAAAAATACTTAGTAGGTTTTTCCCCTTCTTCAATCCATTTGGCTTTGGAACGTATGATATTACCCTTCAATTTATGTTGCCTTATTTTTTCTAACTCTTTCTTTTTTCATCTAATTCTTCAAAATCATGATTGTCTTCTCTTGCCTCTAAATATCTAATAGACTCTATAGAGTATCTTCTTCAATATTTTGTTGTTCTTTCTTGAAGGATGACAAAGATATTGTTTTCTCTCTAATTTCAAGTAGGAGCGTTTCTAAAAAAAAGTTGTTCATTAATTCGAAACTGAATATCACTATCAGAAATGTTCTCAAGTGAATCAATGTTATATGCTGGAATAGCATATAGCAATTTTACTTCTGAAATAAGCTTATTTATTGTGTCTAAGTATTTTATATCATGCAAAAGCGAATTATCAAACTTCCATAAACCTTTACCCTTTTTAAAATCATTAAATCTAACTGATACATTTGGTGATTAATGATCTGTACGGTATCCGGTATCTCTATTAGAGCTGTGTATATTGCCTATCATGTTTCCTGATAAGTCAAGACGTGCTTGTTTTAAGGGGTTAGATCTTCTCCATGTGTATCTTCTAGTGTCTGGATGATGTTGTCGGTAATTATCAATCAATCCTTGTTCTTCAATAATCTCAATAATTCTATCTCTAGTTTTTTGGTTGTTTGTCTCTTTATAACTTCGATTATAGTCTAGGTCTGGGTCTAAGACTAGATTATAGTCTCAACAAATAATATGAATTTCACTATCAAAATTGAAAACAGCATCTAAAATTTAGTTGTAAAAATCAGGCGTGTCTGTATTCGGCCCATACACTGTAATTAAAGTTATTCTTTTTCCACTAAGAGATAAGTCTAGAGCTATGAAATTCCCTTCAGTATCCTTCCTTTCCATGACAACTTTAAATTCAAAATTATTATTGAATAATATTGCTACCCCTCTCGAGTTTGACTTAAAAGAACTAAAGTGAAATGTGTATCCCCATTCTGCCCTGACAAGATTTTCTATTGCTGGTGTGAAATGAGTGTCTTGAATACAATAGATGTTAAACTTCTGTTTTCTTAGGAATAAAAATACATCTTTTCTTTTGTTTTTATCGCCTAGCCCCTGACAATTAGCTGATAAAATTCTTATATCTTCCATGATATCTGTATTTATTATTTATTATCCATTTGAATAATTCGACCTGTCAGACCAAAGTTCCATAGCCAAGAAAATAATAAGCATAAAGCGTAGTCAGGAGAGATGAGAGAGAAAAAAGAAAGAATATAGTGTTTAGCAGAAAACATAACTTCAAATGTAGTAGTAAAACAAAAAATAAAAAACACAGAGACTGAGAGAGAAAAAAACCATAACATGTTTCTAGACAAAAAGTAGAAAGATGTTTTACAATATTACCCAGGTACATGTAGCTATATATATAACAGAGCCCGACGCCCCGCCAACAATGCATTGCAAAAATATACAAAAAATACCCTCTTAAAGTTTAATTAACATCTATATAACACAGGAGTATCAATTTAAGCTTAACTTTTACGTTACACACTCACACTGTACTGTTGACAGAACGTCAAGCTCATGTAATGCACTCGTGAAGATAGGCCTAAAACGTTAACATATTTTTAGGTAATATTTGCATTCATTATATACGATTGTAACTAAAACCAGTGTTTAAACTTACATAATATCATCATGGGTATCTGTTACATTCCAGACATCGCTAGGAGAGAGAAAAGAAATAACAAATCCATGTGTCCGGAAATGTAGAAAAGATTCTAATATTTGAAGATTCTACCGGAAATGACCCAAACATTCTGGAAAAATATATACCGTTGTAACTGCGTATAGTAATATAATAAATCTTATTCAAACTGTTTGATTAAAGAAATGGTGGGGAATGAGAAAGTCGAGGGTTGCAGCCAAAAGCAGCTAATTCTAAGCGCATATAATTGTCATAGCGCTGAAATATTTTCTATGATATTTATCATATTATGTTGTTTCAGTCAAATTTGAAAAAAGTGACGTTCAACATTTCCGGATACTTTATATTTCAATAAGAGTTACCTCTCTTTTTTGTAATATATCTGGATAAAAATCATTTATTTTAAAGCACCCATGGATGTAAATAATACCATGTGCTAGTTATATAAGAGGATATCAGTCAATATAACATATAAATATATATATATAAAATAAGCACTTTGGTATATAGATGATAATTTATATCCTTGGCGCTGAAAAAAGCCTGCAAAAAGTTCCATGTTTTTTTTTCATTTTATTTGACTGAGTTACTGTACACATATATATACATGCATATATTTTAAATGTATAGTATGTCTAAGTTCAAAATTCACATATTTTTCCAACAATATCACCTCTTTTATAACATGCTACTTTAATATTACAGTAATAATTGGGAGGGAGGGGGGACCACACTATGTAGGTGGTTTTTTTTTAATTCTTAATTAAAATACCTAAATGGGATATCATAATATTAATAATTAAATGGATGGCCCACTTTTCATGGTCAACAACACCAATTTTATGGATCAACAGCTCCACGTTACAGGTTGTTATTCAAATCTAAATATTAATGCTAAAAAACTATGTAAATATAATTGGGTTCATTGTTCATGCACACTGTTTTTAACTAATTTGTACATACTTCTGATTCACTTATAATTTTGTTCGTAATCGATAGTTTGTTACAAAGTTATATGGTATAGTTAGTTGTCCGTATGGTTAGCAATAAGCAAGCGCGGGCTATTTATCGGCAGCTGGATAGCAGCTTGTCCATATTGTCATGATTTGTTTGACGTGTTTTAATTCATTGTCTTTAGTTTTAACTTTAATTTCCCCGTTCATTACCCAATTGCTTTGTATGTTGTCACGACTGACTCTGGTAAGTTCTCCCGAGGAGCTCCAGGTTCTTTCGCGTGATGTCTTCTGATATAACAATACCAAATTGTTTTAGTTTGTATCTGTTCTTTATAACCTCAAATTTAATGCGACGTCGCACGAATTTACATATGATGGCCCTTGGTTTTCCTGGCTTAATGCCGCCTAGTCGATGGGCAGTGTCAATTTCGTCTGGGTCCATTTTCATTCCGAGTTTCATATTGAATAGCTGAATCACCTTGGAAACAGATTCCTCCACATTTTCGTTTGGATTCTTGTCTTCGAGTCCCGAAATCCTTATACTATTAGCTCTGCCATGCTGCTCGAGGTCATTCAAGTTTTTACTGTTTTCCATAACCTCTTTGTTCATGGAGTATAGGTCACTATGAATATCTTCATTTTGGCTTTCTAACTTTTTAACAGTGCTTCTAAGTTTTTCATTTTCAACATGTAAGTCATGTATTTCACTGTTGACTTTATCCATGGTGTTTTCATGTTGTTGTTTGAGATCGCTTAGATCTTTTTCAAATTGATTAGACAGTCTCTGTACTGTGTCATTTAGTTGATTAGTGGTCACTAAATTTTGCATTTTCTTTTCGAAGTCATCTTTCGTAACGATCTTATTTAGAAGCTGTTCGATTCTCTCTAAACGAGCACTGACCTCACAACTGTCTTTTTGTTTTCCCATTTTGTCAGTGATTTCGGCTATTGTCGGTTGCGATTTATCTAGTTTTGCTTTTTTACCTTGCTGTTTAATGTCCTTTTTTCATTTCTCAGACTTTCGACTATCACGGGTAGGGCTTTGATCGTGAGAACCCGCATCAAAACTCGAATCTGATGACATTGACAGATATCTTTTAGATCCTTCAACTTTTTCTTGTTGTCAGTCATTCGTGTTATGACAGCAGTAGCGCTACCGTTACGTACGCGTGCAGTAAAATTCACAAGTGAGTCTTTGTACCCTGGGTATTACATGCTTTGTAATCAGGTATTCATGCGTGACTTGCGTAACATACCTGACCCCCGCAGATTTGAATACAGTTTATAGATTTCAAAAGTTCTTTTTTTGCAAAGTTCTATTTCAAATATTTTTCACTCATTGCGTTGCTTGTCACTCAAATAATCATCAGTCCAGTTATTGAGGTCGTATTTGCATCCAAAAAGGTGACTTTTATCCAAAACATAGGAGCTATGTATGTCAGGTCTGGACATGGGCGTGATCACGTGAAATATAAAAAAAAGTTTTGATGATCTACTTATAAATAAAGTGCATTTTCATTATTAAAACTGCTGCATTATGTTTGTTATTTTGCATGATTAAAGACGTATATGGCATTAATGTATCTTAATCTAAAATTACAATTGTATACCTGAATGGATTTCCCGACCAAATTAAACTTAAAATCTAAAACATTATAAAAGTGATGAGATTTACATTTGTTAGCATGAATCAACATAAATGTTAATCTATCAGAAGTGTTAGCCCTGCAAATAATTGAATTACTGTAGGTTTGTAACATGACTCATGTAACCTTGTAACTCTTCCCTCTCAATTTACACAGTTACAGAAGCTCATTTTAATCACCCTCTTCACTGTAAATATGCTCAATTATAACAAAATCAATCATTAGAACAGGACATATTAGTGAAGCTACTTAAAATGCAAAACAGCTTAATACGGTCTTAAAACACCCAGATGTTTTGTAATTTTGATTGAGTAAATCTTATTTTTCCTACAAAATATCACTTAATAAATCAATTTCAAAAGCATAGCAAGCGTTTCAGATGAGTATTGGATTACCTATTAATTTTGACACCGTTAGTTTCGTGATTAATGATCCAAAATAAGCATATTAATATCATTATGTAACGTTTCTAAAAAAAGACCATATTATAACTTTTATATGACAAATTTACCGGTCCACAATTTTTCTGAAATTTTCATAATATTTACTTCAGGTAATGAGCCAACTTTTTAGAAAATATTTTTGGTGCACTCAAACTTGCAGTGGGTGAATCAACATTGTTAATAATTGACATGGCCGAAAACAACACCCAAGATTTCAACATTTTCTGTCTTAAAAATTTAGGCAACATTTTATTTATTACATTTTGCCTACATATTTGTGATATAATATGTCAGTATGTATACTCTTCAGAAAATAATACAGTTTGATGAATAAATCAATATTTTGATACCTTTTTGGATCAAAAAGGGAACCCTGTCATACACCTCTACTGAGCAACTTTAAATTGACCATACCACAGGCCCCTGGGACCTTTTGAATTTTTCAAACATATATCAAGGGTTTGCATTAATGTTGCTACATATAACATTTAACATTAAAAAATTGGTTCGTGGACAATTTCCATTGTTCGTGAAAGAGGTCATTTGACCGTTTAATGCTAAAATTTGAAAACACTGTTGATTATTACTGTATTGTTTCTAAACACGAAAACGTTTAAAGTAGTACTTGGTATGCCTCATCAATCAAACTCACGATGACATGTCGCCCGCCAGTTTATGTATCATCCAAATCTACGTGTTTCAATATTTCAGTCATAAGGCGACATGATTCATAAAAAATAGACAATTCTTTCTTGACTTCATTAACATTATGGTGAGATTCATTCAGAGAAATTAATTAATGTTTTTTTATAAGACAAAAGAAATTTTGATCAGATGACAGATGTTGCCTGTTGTCTTTTTCCATGAATTACTAGAAGTGGTATTTCCACTTTAATTTGGTTTTTGATCGATTCCAATTTCCGAGTGTTGTTGAAGTTAAACGGAACTCGGAACCATAACAGAGTATTGTTTGATTATTACATCAATGTTTTAATATACATAAAGTTCAGTTCGTTAGGATCAGTACGATACATGTCCAACGCACTAAGTAAGCACAGAAAGCAGGCGATATATGAATTAGGACTAATTATCATAGAATAAAACTGATATCATACATCCATCTGACTAATTCTGTGAAGTAAGAACTAATGAAATTGGCAGAATTTTGTTTAAAAATGACAATATTGTTGATGATTATGGTATGTGTCATCTTTCTAAATACGAAACTGTTTAAAATCGCGTTTCGTATGTCCCGTCAATCAAAATCACGATAAAATGTCGCGCACTAGTATATGTATCATCCAGATATACATGTTTCAGTATTTCATAAAGCTATATGAGTCATAACAAATAGACAACAATATGTTTCTTGAATTCATTTTAAAATTATTGTAAAGTTCCTTTAGATGCAGGTAGAAAAATAGAAATGGTCATTTAAAATCAAGGTAAAGTAATAACTCCCTGGAAGCTGACAAAATAAATTCACAATTTATTATACTAGCTTTACTCGCAAACATATCCTTCTATAAATTACTGTACAGATATAGGTGCATTAGAGGCACATTTCGACATTTGAGTATTTTTTTTGTTTAAATGCCAATTTAAGATTTGTACCGCATTACAATTACACACATGGTCATTCATTGCGTATTTACGCTCGGAAACAATTGTTTGTTTTTTTACTTCAAATTGGTTAATGATCCTATTTTTATATACATGTAATGCAGTTCTTTGGGTCTACGGAATAAACATTGGCGGATATGATCAGATAACACGCATTAGTTAAACAGAATATTAGTAGGTCATCCGTAAAGTACATATATCACAAAACGGTTCTCCGAAACATTTAGCTCCAGGAATCTCCATATATAGGTATCGACCTTAAAGGATAATTTAAAGGTTATATGTAACAAGTTTGAGATTTATAATCTTATCTACAAAGACAACAATATGACACATATTGAAATAATACCCAAACAATATTAACACAACGGAACATTCTAAACCATTAATTTCTTACCATACATGACTCCATTTCAAATAATTGGAAGGAACTTCAAATCTTTGTTCTTATAAACTTACCTACAGAAACAACACGACAAACACTTAAATAATAAACATCACATGCTGACTGGCCAAATCATATGTAAACTTATTCTGAAAGAGGGCTTATATAGGCTTAGACTGTGGACTAATTATATTGATTATTATCAATAAAATTATTGGTTGAAATGAAAATATGACTCTATTTCACTTAATTTCTAGGAACTTTTCTCGTTTCTTCTTTTCGGGGAAAACACATGCTCGGTCTTTGAAATGATCATTCCTACATAGATATGTTTTACTACGATCTAAAACACACAAATTAGTTTCAAAATTCATAAACTGTTGAATTATTCATAATCAAGACTCCATTATACTTTAACTAAAAGAAACAAAAACATTAATCCATAGTAGTAATTTATACCTACATTGTACATTATTAATGGTATACCTTATATACATTAGAAATGCCACCACTTCAAAAATAGATGGTCTGTTCTCAGACATCAATTTTCTTTTGTATTTGATGTCTTATATCTATAAGGTTCATTTTGATTGCCGATATGAGTACAAAAACTGATACAAATTTGAATAATTGCGTTAATGTTTTGAACAAGCTGTTCAGTTTCAATGGTTTACATTGTTTTTATTTTGAACAATCTTTTTAATTCTAGAACCAAATGATATGCATTGTTGTGTACATTCTGTGGATAATAACACAATGGTGTATAGTATACCTTATTGTGGATATCCTCAAACTGTCAGATAATATAATGTTTGACTAAATGTAGTCATGTTTGTACATGTGGCATATCTTAAGAATCAAAACAAATCAAAGTTGATGACTACATCACTTTTCCACACGTGTTTAGTAAACACTTCTCTCAGTATAAAACGGTAACCAACCGTGCACTCTTTAATAACCTAGTCATTAGGACATGTGTGCATAGTACAATTGTAGTCAGTATTAACACTACCAATGGGTCATTCGATCGGCAAATGTCGTTCGGGTATACACCAGAGATCACGCATTTTTCATCACTTCACGGATTTTTTTGTTGTTTTTTTTTTGTTTGTTAGGCTTTTAAGTTATTACATGATTTTACATTTCAATCTTCAATCTGTTTGGAAGCTTAAAACTAAGCTGTTATAAAGACATGGCCTTCTTCATAATACTCGGAAGCATGACATGCACGTCTAAATTTATCATAATTGACCTTTTAATTTCTCAAAACACACACCAGCACTTTATACACGCAATCACACTTAAATTAATCAAACAAACAAGCAAGCAAGCAGACAAGACACCCTTGTAGCCGGGCCAGCCACCAGAGCCTACTTAGGTAGCGATATATCATCTGAATTTTACAATTTGACCTTAATTTGAAGTTTAGGTCTAGAATGAGACTGATTAAGACAAAACTAAGAAAAAAATTATATTCCAGGCACTGGAGGCAAATCTAGATTTCCTGCTTGAATATCATTATCTCCAGGACGGACTGTCATATTGTGCGATAGGTTGCGGTCTATGGATGTCTTTGGTTTGGTAGACTGCGGCATATTTGTGCTATCGCATGGAAACAAACAGAACAAACATCTTACCCTGTCACATTATACTGACAAAGAGAAAACCAGTCGTCCCACACTCTTAATGTTGAACACTAAACAGGAGTAAATATTACAAATTTTATATACTATATTATGTCTCAGCCAGGGGACAGAACTTAGAGCCTTTGCTACATGGCAGGAGAAAGAAAGGAGAAATGACAACTTCGTCTATAAAACGACTTTCCTTTTAATCCATGTGAATTGATATCTCCCTCAATCTCACCTCTCTCTATGTGTCTGTCTGTTTGTGTCTGTCTGTCTCTGTCTGCTTGTCTCTGTCTGTATGTTTCTCTCTCCTTAGTTTTTGGTATATTCTGTTTGTTTGTACACAAATCAGTTAAAAATATTTTAAAAAATAAAACTCATTCAGATCAATTTGGATGTTTACATGTAAAATGTACAGTGATGACCTCATACAGTTATCTTTTTTATGGATGATGTCGAAGTGGGTGATAATATCATATAATGTTATGTTTGAGGATAAGAGGATATGTGCTAACATTGATTATGATATTAAAATATAAGATTTATTGATCATGATATTAAAATACATGTAGTAAGGATATTTTTGACAATGATGATGATCAGGGTAATGATGATGCGAATTGAGTGATGATGTTAGTGTGCAAAGTTGTAACTATAGTGATGCTGTTTATTGAGTGTGATAATGGTAATCAAATATAATTTGCTACTCTGGGATATGGTGATTACTGAATGACGTTGTATTATGAGTGAGTATATGTATGATGATGATGATGAATGAGTGAATAAAGGTTATGAATGATTTGTGTGCTGATGTCTAATGTAACTTTTACATTTTGAAAACTTCTGAAAAAAATATGATTATGTCAGTCAAACTTAACATGTTATGTTCTTTCTAAAACAATCATATCAATGGTTCATATATTTTTTTGCAATAAAAACCCAATCATTAGACGCATTTAAGTTCAATGACTCATTTATCTATATGGTATCAATTCACTTTACTTTGATTATAGAAAATAGACATAATTGTTGTCCGTTAACAATCTTAATCAATTCAAGCTAATGTACGAAGGGAATTTGTATTAATTATCTAGAACCATGATATAATCTTCTAAATTTAACATAATTGGGTTTCCTGCTTACAGAGCTGGTCACAACTTGTTCTCCTGTTGTCGGTCTGATGTAATCATGTAAGATATCCCGTTCATTGTATCTGAGACCTTGAATAATCATACCACCCCTTTTAATTATGAAATAGATTAGGCTTAAACCTTCCAACACTTCACCACGAATTGGTCGTGAACACAAGTGTCTGAAGCTGTCTTCAATTTCGCATTATGTAATAAACGATGACATTTCATTGGTATTCATGATCCGAAAATCCGATAGAGACAACAAAATTTACACAATTTCTTAATACATACATAACAACAGCTTATGCATATTTGAATATATATTTATGTAAAATAAATATAGCTGTAGGTTCATTTTCTGTCAATATGTATTAAAATGTCTGGCTATTTTTGATAACTTTACTTGATATCAATGAGCGGAGAGGTAACATATGTATTGAAATAAAATAAAGGAAACAAGTGGAAATTCATTCTGAGCATGACTGCTATGGTTTGTGAATATCCCACTACAAATGAATACCATTAATCTCGCTTTTTTGACATGGATATTTCTCACCCTAAATTCTATTGTATGAAATATAAAATGTTTATCAAATTATTATTTAGGTATCTGTGTTTGTCCTGATAAGTGTGAATATGACTAAAGTTTGTGTATATAAAGATTATTTTTTTCTTCTCTCAACCAGTTTTTTACACAATTATATTTGTTTATATCAAAAGTATATCTCTCCGTCCCAAATCATCATTCCAGCCTTACACAAAATTTGAAATAATTACATAACGGCTGATGAGATGTATCACTTTAGGATTAAGTTACCAGTCAAACCTTTACGTGTTTAACTAGATTTTTACTTTATTATTTACCCAAAGATGTGCATGACTAACTTTTTTTCATTATTATTATCCGCGTTCAATATTTTGACTTACTTAAGTTAATATTGTCGGCAAATATCAACTTTCTTTCGTAACTTGTGTATTGTGTGCAGTAATTGACCTTAATCCTTAAACTATTATTTTATTTCTAATACAAATTTCAGTATGAAATAAGGAAGGAGTGAAAATCATTGCATTAAAAAATGTCAATGTGTTGCCTTATTGAATTCATTATTTTGTTAACATTTAATTACAGACATACCAAAAATCAACAGAGCCTACTAATCACATGTATGTACATATGTGCACTGCAATGCTATTATTGCTGGTCAATAATGCGTAACGTGGAACCTATAAAGTAGACATTGATATACCAGCAGAATTCATAACGGTTTGAGGTTATAGCCAGGGAATGTACATGCGTATCATGACATAATGATTAGAATTGAAGTGTGGTCATATCTCATTCTCTTTGTTCTGACTGTTTCTTCCACTGGTAGTGGTATGTACTTCTAATTTGATTTGAGTAAAGAAAGAACTTCACAGTATGTATAAACTAATTTTAATGGTTCATTATCCAGTTACCAATAACATGGGTGCAATTCTGATACTATTCTGGATTTGTGGGGATTCTTTTAGCCATCGTGTTTCGCTCATCATCGTACGCCGTCCCCATTGCGTAACACTACTTCATTCTAAAAACCAATATTGGGTAAAGGCAGTCATATTTTATATACATTAGTATGATCTAACCCTCCGAGGGAAAGAAGCGTGGCCTCAAATGCTAAACATTGATAAGACTTTCAAATTGTTACATTCAGGTTCCACGTGGAACACATTGGAAAACGATAGTGGTATGTTATGTATTAAATGGGCTCAAATGAGGAATATTGCTGAAATTATGCACAAATGTATTCCCGCGACAGAATTGCAGGGCTCCAAAATGGGTACTTTGTGTATTTTTTTTTCAATTCCCACTTTTCCTTAACACTTGAATGAATTATGTAATTATAACTAGATGTGATAGACATTTGTTCCCATGTACCATTTAATAATCATTACCGATCTATTTTACAGATCCATGTGACGACGCCAATCATGCCATTCTGGGTGACACTTGGCGATCAACGTCCTATGAAACTCCTGCTGGCGGTACAAAACACTGTGATGCCGCCATCGAGGAACAATGGTATAAACCCGAAGGGGCTGACATGCCAACTTCTGCACCGGATCTTAATAAATGTGGGACAACAAGCCCAATATGGATGGATGACAGTAAGTGTGGTCTACTAGGATTAGTTAGAGTCCATTTCACCGGATACATTAGTTTAATATCTTGTTATAAAAACAGAATATGTTTTTGGACGTTAATTCTTTCCTTTACTGAATTTCAAAAACTGGTAATGGTGATTTTTATGTTCCATGTTCGTTTTGGAATTTGTTTTTGTAGACCGATTGCATCAAAACTTGCGTCCCCGCTAGTGAATGTGTATTTAAGTTCATATTATGTAATATATTTTCATAGGCCTGAAAATTGGGCAATGACAATCCTGAAATGGTAGTCGATGGGCCGTTGTACTACACGTGTTAAATGTCGTTTTTAACCCAATAAAAATAGTTCGCACAGAACATTTTTGCGCAGAAAGATACTTTAACTGGTCCATCATCAGAAACCGGAAGACACCATTGCCGGATCGGGGAGTTTGAAATATCAAAAATTGCGGATTGACTTAAACAACTCTGATATTGTTAAATTTCGATTCTATTCTAAAACAAACATCAATCCTTTCTGTATCACGATGCATTTCTGTAAATGCAATCTTCAAACTATCTTCTCACTATATTTGCTATATATATTAGGAGTAATGTTCAATTTTAAATCGGTTTTTATTTGAAATCAAGACGTTTATTATGGGAATTTCGCCATGATTCTATTAGATTAAGCTTACTATATAGCTATTTACTTTTCTTATCTCGATTAAATAAGTATTACCATTAAATCTTGATTGGATTACAACCTTATTTGTTGTGAAACAGCATTAAGAAAAGATAATTATATGATATACAAACGAGTTAGGTCCGACCCCAGGGGCTGAGGTGGGGCTCCAAAAGGGTATCTTTGCTGGGTTTTTTTAATTTATTATTTAAAAGCCTACTACCCCTAAACCCTTGAGTGGATACATCCATATTTGTCGTGAAACATCATTATGGAAGGACAGTTATATTCTATATAATATCTAAATCTGTAGAAGCAAAATACTGGACGTCAGTTCGAATTAATTAAAATGATTTTAAACCCCTTTTTGAACCTTCACAATTTCTGTAATGCATGCAAGGGTGTGCTGCTTTTCCGTAGACGAGCTTAACTGTATTAAGGTTTCAACAACTATTGAAAGGGCAAATGAATATTGTGTCATACTACGTTATCTGTCATATAACCTTTAAAGCCAATGAACCTCTTTTTATACTTGTAACATTATACTGATGGCAGGCGCACCATTCGTCATACATCCTGTTTGCTAAGCGTTATGCAGGAGCAGAAACACCACTTTATTACTTTATACACTTTTATACTGGAATAAAAAATATGCAGATATTTTTGTTTTGCAATTTTATTTTATCCGTCAAAATACTGCAGGTTAACTTTGAACAAGGAATACTTTTCCATTCAATTTTGTGTTTGCCTTGGTATAGTAGAGTAAGACAATAATGCGATAAAGTGTCGGTATCTTAGAATATATAAGATTATATTAGACTTTAATCTTGTGACAAAAATACATAAATACAATAACTCATGCAAGTCAAAGTACATTAGGATTGAATTTAAACTCAGATTTATTCACCTTGACAGGTTTACCAACATCTACCAGTATAACGGAGGTGAAAGTTTGTCTGAAGTCCTTGTTTAGTGCATGTCAATTTACATGGAACATCCGTGTGAAGAAATGCAACACGTTTTATGTCTACGAGCTGAAGCAAGCCAATCTTTGTAATGCAGCATATTGCTTCGGTAAGTAAAAACTCAGAAATCAACAAGAATATTGTGCTTAATTTTAATTACGTTTAATCGTTCTTCTGCAACACTTTGTTTGCTTAATTAACGTTCTATTAGGTACCATGGTCATGTAAGGACGGTCTCCCATGTATGCGATGTGCAGCATTTATGTAGTATGTGGTGCGTGGTTTTGGAGACTGTGGTATATTTGTGTTGTGTCTTCTTGTATAGTGGAACTCTTGCCCTTTTTATAGTGCTATATCACTGAAGCATGCTGTCGAAAACACTAAGCAACATACCCCTCCCGGTCGCATTATAGCAACACTTTTAAAATGAAGACAACCCTCAATAAACCACTCATTAAAAAACTCTGGGCAACGCGGTTCAGAATGTGCTTAGATTAAGTATTTTATGAGTGCAACTCAGTTATGAGGAATCCTAAATGATTTTGTAAATTTGGTAGTTCAAGGAACTATTTTATTTTGATGTAAAAATTGCCGTTAAACTATGCAAAGTTATATCATCTTTTGAGAACAACTGTGCTCTGGGGTATTATACTTACACATAATTTCACATGGTCATAGAGTTGAATCTGAGAGGTTTTTATAAAGTTCAAACATTTACATCTAGATAATGGTTATTGGTTCACTACTGGAATGTTGTCTCAAATAATCTTTTAACAAAAACAAGGAATTCAAAAGAGCATATTTCATCGATGTGCCTGATTTTCATAAATAAGCTCAAAATTGAATTCATTTTTCTTCTGTTGCTAGACGTCATAAAGCTTTTATATTTGATATATGAAACCCCATGTTCAATATCAAACCAAATTATACAGCTTTTTAAATTATCTCTTAAGATATAATATAACTAATATAGATGTCTGCCTTATCTATTTTACTGCGTCCTACAGGTCATTCTCGACGTAGGTTTTTTCGCAGATTATATATCACTGTGTTCTTAACGTTACCTTTACACTTTAATAATTTCTTCCATCGTCAATTACATAATAATGTATAATTGTTCACCCACTAGATTAATGTACAGTCAAACCTGCTCTAACGGCCGCCTGTATATAACGACCGCCTGTCTATAACGACCGGTTTTTAGACTCCCCGTGCGTTTTACTATATAATGGCACTTTGCATAACGACCACCTGTCTAATGTGGCTAACGACCGGTCATTTTAGCCCCGTCAAAGTTGTCTAACGACCGGTCGCCGAGATCGACTTTTCGAGTACCGAGTACAGTGTAGTGTAGTAGCGTCCCTTTGATCTACTTCCGGTAATTAACTCCCTTAGTAAGCAAATGGCAGCCTTAACTGAAGCCCAAGCTATGAGTTGTTTATACAAGACTGTATTGTTTATAACCTAGCGGCCGTACCATTTAAGGTACAAATATGGATGCCGACTTGAGGATGGAAGTTTTAACAACCGTTTATGCCTATCAAAGACTGAAATTATGTTTGGTCGCGAACGCCATGTGCACGAAAAGATCACTCGTAAAGCGTGATTTTGAAGCCACAACTCGGATGATACGGTAGGCAAAATTAAACATGCCGATTTATTTAATGTGTTCCGTTATTTATTGTCGATATTTAACATTGTTTTAATACTAAGAAATGGGCTGTACTTAATCTATTTCAAATTAGTCCTATAAATTTACGTTCGATTTCTTTCCGATTTGAGTCAGTCGAATATTCGCCCGATGTAACTCTTACTCGATGTGTTTATCAATAAAATACGGCCACATAACTTGGTAGAAATGCTACTAAAAGTTAATTTGTGTACCTGTATTGTGATTTTAATAGTTTTGAAGTTATATACTATGAGAAAACGCCTCCAAATCGATCTTTCATGTTCCGAGATTAATCCGTCAAAACTGGTTACACGGCAACATTTTATACGACTTGCCAGCAAGAATGTGTTGCAAAAATATTACACGCATACATTACATCTGAAAATAATCTTGCACAAACATACTTATTCTTATTATTAGGTCATTTTCTCTCAATATTAGGCCTGTTTTGAAAATTAGGGCAATTTCTGTCAAAATTAGGCCTTTATAGTCGTCCAGTGACAATTCCAGGCCATGTGAAGTCAGTAATTAGGGAATGATTATGTTCATAGCTGAAAAAAAAATCTACTATATATATCAAAACGAGTTGATTTTGTTATGATCGAAATTTCCGATTGCATTTGAAAGCACCATGCAAACTTTCACAATAAAACGAACACAAATATCATTTCTTAAATATTGCATGGCAATTAATATATAAATATCCAATTGCAGGTCTGTTTTGCATTAATATAATTCAGTTTTACATGTATGTACTGGCTCGCTGATTGGCACGAAAGCCCCAACCTGTCTATAAAGACATCCTGTCTTTAGTGACCGTTTTTCTGTCACCCCTTCAGTGGTCGTTATAGACAGGTTTGACTGTCTTTAAAAGAAGTCAACAAGTCGTAGACAAGAGCATGAACACAAATAAATTTTTTGGATTATTATTGTAATATACATTAACATTGGGTTTTTGTAAACTTTTAACATGTCCAATATCATATTCCATATCGAGTTGTATCATGTAACTACCATATTTCAATATTAATAAATATGTGATGTGATTAGTTGATATCAAATGAATGATATCCTACGTATGTAAGCCGACTTTTTCTACTAATTTTACAAAGAGAACAGAACAACAATCAGATTTTTAAAACAAATAAATGATGAGACTAAAGGTCTACAGATGTAATAATATTAACCATCAAATTTTGCACCGATTCAGCTATGTCAGATTTGTAAATCAAGTATAACGCGAATGAATATATGTTATAACTATTCTTCAGGTGACAGGATCAAATGTCCTGCTGGGCAGAATTCTGACACAGGATATCAGCCTGGGTGTGGGGGTAAGTTACATTTGAATATGTCGTATCCTCTGCTGACTTGTATATTTTTCTTGGTGCCATATTTCTTGCGCGGCCATTTTGATTTTCACTTGTCTTCCATGCTTTTGAAAAAAACACATTTTTATACTTTGGTTTTGTTATGACATTGCGTACTGTGTGTACTGTTAGAACGACTAATAACAAGATTTTTGCAGTTTTTGTAATAATCAGCATAAAGCTGTATATATAGAGAGAGATAGTATTCTGTGCATTTTTTCCAGGGAATATTATAGTGTAAAGCAATACCAATTGATTTAAATTTTGTTATTTAACAAAATAAAGGATGACTTGCTATGTTCTAAACGAAGAGCAACTTCTATCGCCATAAGGATACAACTCTATCTCTAGCAATCGACAAACTATTGGTATTATTTTATCAAATTATTAGGAAAACATACTGGAGTTTTCAGTAGTATAAATGATCAGGAAGTTATTTTGAACATAAATGTCACGGTGTTTACATTCCCTGTGTATGAATAATGTATAATATTAGGTGTTTAACTACATGCGCTGTGTAATGTCTGAATTTAGATGTCCTTGTGTCATGTAATGTCATGTACATGTAAATTTGTGTGTATGTCAGTTGTTGTGATGACGTATTAGAGGCGAGCAAATAAATTCGATGAGAGTGTCACATTGACCTTGTATGACCCTGTCCTTGCACGGGCACGCCCACCCTGGTGGAAGCGTGTCCATACATTACATGGCAATTAGGCACCGAACATAGACCACCTATAGCTGGAAGCCTGTGTGCTTTACGGCCACAGTGCTGAAAGGTATGTTTATTTAATATAAAACTAGAAATAAAGTAATTAACTTATTCTTAATCCGAAATAAAAGGCCAAAATAAATAAATTCAAAGTAAAATCAAAATCATTTCTATGGAATATATATTCAGCCACTATAGGGGCCCTCTTCAGTCCGAAATAACACTAACACAACGTGTTCTTCTACATGTTTGTTTACATCTTAACTCATAACTTATTCTTCTTTAGGCAATATAATTAATATACTTTATAGTTTTCTGTTATAACTTCTTGAAATGACTTGTCCATAAACCTTATGTATATATAAATTAATATGTGTGTATATGAAAGGACCGCACGTGGTCGATGAGGTTAGGGCGATGCATATAGTCAAGTGACTTTAAATTAAATGTTATTTCTAAATGTAATTACCATTAAATTAAAATAGAATTTACTATAGATATATAATGAATAAATACCTATATATTATATTTATTACTTTACAGCATAAATATATCATATTATAGCCGGTACACCAAATAGACCAACCCCACATTAATTCACTCTCATGACATAAATTTAGCCTAAATGACATTAAATGCGAAATGCAACAGGTCCGGACAACAGTTGTTGGACATTTTTTTCAGGGAGCTCTTACAAACATATTATTGTCATATTTACAATATGATCCATGTCATCAAATGTGATTTCTTTTCTTGAAAATTATGTGTTTTTCAAATTAACTTACTTTGTTCTTAAAGAGTACCCGAATATTACGTTGACTGCCGAAGTAACTCATGGACTAGTTGAAGCACCATCAGAGTTTGCGGGAACCCCCACGATACTGAAGGGAATAGTGTTCCAGTGTGACATCTCCAGTGACGATGATCTGACGGCCTACGTGTATGATATACAATGGTTCATCAACGACAACAGTATTGTAACACACAGAAACATACCGTACACCAACCTCACACAGACCGGCCTACATCAGTCGGAGTGGACTGGTACATATAAACTAGGGTGTCTGGTGAGTCATTTTATATTATCCAATAATAATTAAAATACATTCAAATGTAAGCACTTTAATTCATGTGATGCAGATAGCTGTATATATTCTGTGTTAGGAGTTTTGAATGGTTTACAATCTTTTGAGTAACATTTACATTTTTACATGTCATTTTAACCCCTTAATATATTATTAATAATCAATTATCTTATAATTCAATCATTTTATTATAATTGTTTTTTATTTGATTTCATACTAAATCCGACTTTCTGATTGGCGGATACTTTTTGTTCATGCTACTATGAAAACAAAATCCGTGAATTGCGCGAAAACCCGACGTTATCATGACCTCACAATAGAGACGTCGATATTGCGTATTGATTAAGAAAATGTAATACATTGGGAAATCAATGGAATCGTACGTTTAAACGTATCTTTTGTTATTAAGTTATCTGAAAAACTGATTATAAGCATTGATGTAAGTATTTGTTTAACTTCATCGGGGTATGAGATTATTTTTGTTTCAAGCATTCTGAGAATCTGCTACGCGGATTCAGTTTGCAAGCAAAATTTCTTTCATACCCCGATGAAGTTAAAAATAGTGACATAAATGCTTCAATGAAACCGTAATGATTGAATTGAATAAAAATAATAATAAAAAAAGGTTCAAATACCTAGCACGAGGTCATTATTTTAGATACTATCATTGAAGTATAATAAGATATAAACCGAAAAAGAGTTCCTTTATTCTTAAAAAAATATAGAATATAAATCAAAAGTAGTTTACTGGAGTTGATATATGATGTCTAACATATTATGCTTGGCATCATAATTGAATTACCCATTTAAATGTGAGTATGTTTCTTCATGTGCCACTATAACACCTAATTGTACATTATTATCTGTAGTGGACATCACCAATGAAATCCAATGTAGATAAATTGTTAAAAAATAAACCAATGTACAAAGAAGAGACAAAATCAACTAGGCAAATATCCTGTGCACCTACTTCGTAATGTAAAACATGTTCATGGAATACTAGAGGACCAATTATTTAGTTTGTGATTCAATGATAAATTATTTAAAAATATAAGGAGCTTATTGGAAATGGAAAAAAAATAGGAAAATAATGTTTTCGAAAAACGTTTGACTTTGTCATGAAGATAATACCTACATCTAGTATTTTGTGAATGATAATGGTATTTGGTATCGTGCAACATTTTACCGGTTTGTAATACAATATCAAATTACGTTCACGTTCTATGCTACATGTATGAACTTATCAAAACTGGTCAATCGTGAAAAAACAAGAGGCCCATGTGTTCAGATACAGAATGAAACAAAGAAATATAAAAACTGTATATTGGCCAATCAGGCCCTTGAAGTCAGTCAGTGATTTTATAAATTTGACTTTTTAATGTATGAAGAGTATTTGGTTCAATCAGGTCTGTGAATTCAGAAGAAAGATGTTTTGAAATGTCATCCATTTTGACCCCTTTTGGTCCCGCCCCTCTGGCCCCTGGGGGTCGGCAACGACCAATATGGCATGGTGTTTAAATGCTATTTCAGGCTAATAATTCTAACCAAGTTTGACTAATTTCCTATGATAATAAGCAAATAAAGGTCATAAATGTGTTTTTCCTATATAAACTATAGTAAACTTGACCCCCTCCCTAGGGGGAAACACGACATCCCAGGGTCATATAATTCACAATTATTGTAGAGGGCCTGCAGGCCTTTCCGTCTATGACGAGTATGTGATTCTACCAGTTCCAGAATTTCGGAAGAAAATTTTTAGCTCACCTAGCCCGAAGGGCCGGTGAGCTTATGTCATGGCGCGTCCGCGTCCGTCGTCCGTCCGTCCGTCCGTCAACATTTCCTTTAAATCGCTACTTGTCATAGAGTTCTGGATGGATTGTAACCAAATTTGGCCAGAAACATCCTTGGGGGAAGGGGAACGGAACTTGTATAAATTTTGGCTCTGACCCCCGGGGGCAGAAGGGGCGGGGCCCATTAGGGGTAATAGAGGTAAATCCTATAAATCGCTACTTGTCCTAGAGTTCTGCTTGGATTGTAACCAAATTTGGCCAGAAACATTCTTGGGGGAAGGGGTACAGAACTTGTATAAATTTTGGCTCTGACCCCCCGGGGGCAGGAGGGGCGGGGCCCATTAGGGGTAATAGAGGTAAATCCTATAAATCGCTACTTGTCCTAGAGTTCTGCTTGGATTGTAACCAAATTTGGCCAGAAACATCCTTGGGGGAAGGGGAACAGAACTTGTATAAATTTTGGCTCTGACCCCCGGGGGCAGGATGGGCGGGGCCCAATAGGAGTAATAGAGGTAAAACATATAAATCGCTACTTGTCCTAGAGTTCTGCTTGGATTCTTACCAAATTTGGCAAGAAACATTCTTTGGGGAAGAGGTACAGAACTTGTATAAATTTTGGCTCTGACCCCCCGGGGGCAGGAGGGGCGGGGCCCATTAGGGGTAATAGAGGTAAATCCTATAAATTGCTACTTGTCCTAGAATTCTGCATGGATTGTAACCAAATTTGGCCAGAAACATCCTTGGGGGAAGGGGAACAGAACTTGTATAAATTTTGGCTCTGACCCCCCGGGGGCAGGAGGGGCGGGGCCCAATAGGGGTAATAGAGGTAAATCCTATAAATCGATACCTGTCCTAGAGTTCTGCATGGATTGTAACCAAATTTGGCCAGAAACATCCTTGGGGGAAGGGGAACAGAACTTGTATAAATTTTGGCTCTGACCTCCGGGGGCAGGAGGGGCGGGGCCCAATAGGGGAAATAGAGGTAAATCCTATAAATCGCTACTTGTCCTAGAGTTCTGCATGGATTGTAACCAAATTTGGCCAGAAACATCCTTGGGGGAAGGGGAACAGAACTTGTATAAATTTTGGCTCAGACCCCCCGGGGGCAGGAAGGGCAGGGCCTAATAAGGGAAATAGAGGTAAATTCTAAAAATTGCTACTTGTCCTAGAGTTCTGCATGGATTGTAACCAAATTTGGCCAAAAACATCCTTGTGGTTTACAGAATTCGTATAAATTTTGGCTTTGACACCCTGGAGCAGAAAGAGTGGGGCCCAATAGGGGAATTAGAAGTAAATATCCAAATTCCTTCAGAAAAGAAACAATGAACTTATATTCAGAACATTACTTGGCATTACAAACCAGGTGAGCGATACAGGCCCTCTGGGCCTCTTGTTAAAGTTTTAGCTTATTTGACCCATTTTGGCCCGGCCACTAAGGCCCCTGGGCCATGTCATTGAACATTTGTTATTAAGATTCAATGGCCATCTCATATGGATACTTCTGACAACATTTGACTAATTTCCTATTATAAATTACCAAATAATGCTCAAAAATGTGTTTTCCCTATATAAACTATAGCAGACTTAACTCTCTCCCAGGGGAAACTTGAGACCCAAGGGTCATATAATTCACAAATTTTGTAGATGGCCTTAAGACCTTCCAATCTATGAAGGGTATCTGGTTCCATCAAATCTGTGAGTGGAGAGGAAGATTTTTGAAATTTTAGCCAATTTTATCCCTTTTGGGCCCCTCCCACAGGCCCTTGGGGGTGAGGGTCATATAATTCGAAATTTTGATTGGCCTTATGCCTTAAAAGTATTGTGCAAATTTCATTTAAATTGCTTCAGTGGTTTTGAAGAAGTCGAAAATGTAAATTGTTTACGGACACACGACGCACGACGGAGTACGCACGACGACGGACAAAAGATTTGAATAGGTCACTTGAGACTTCGTCACAGGTGACCCTAAAACACCGTAATGATATGTGACATACAAAGGTAGACATTGTGACATGCCATGTTTTTTCCCGAAATCTATGGAAATCATTCAAATGGACAGACAAAGATATTTTTGTTATGCATTTATGCATTATACATTATTTGTTCATGGCTTTTGTATATGTAAATTGAAAAATACCACAATACATTATGCAAATTGCTTTACAATTTACAAATAGCACTGTGACAATGTGAAATGAAATTATAGATTTTGGCAGTGTGATCAAAGTAATTTTCAGATACATGTATTTGTATCTGTAAAATTAAAGGTAGGATTCGCCCAACCGAGTAAAAAAGTTTTTTGTAAAATCCGTTAACGGAAGAAAAGGTGAAAAAACATTAAAAATACCTCAATTTAATTTTTTAAAGCGTATGAGATTAAACAAATGTGTCTTGAATATAAAATTGAAGGAAATCAGGCTGAAAGGATTGTATGCAAATGAAGCAGCGATGGATGGATAGTGTTGTCGAAGTTTCGCGCATGCGCATTGTTACGCACTAAAAGTAAGCAAAATGGCTGAACGAAAGCGTGTGAGAAAACAAATGTATCAGAATCGGCAACAACGAGTAGGAAATTAGAATGGAATCGGTAGCACCCTAGGATATCTAGGGAAAACTCAGAGATGGCAATGTAGCAATAGAAGAAACACAAGCCAACTCTCAAGTGAAACTCGCTTGGATTCTGCTGTGTTGCACGTGGTGAGTTAATTTCAGCGCACATGATGATATACCAAGCTAGCGAGCGTATGTAAGTAACTTGAAGTGTTATATATTATATGACATGTATAAAAAAGACATCGTACTTCGATTTGCTATTGTTGATTTTTACTAAACATGCCGAGGCAAGAAAGACTGTCATTTCTATCTGACATTTTGTTGCACGCTTCCATTTGTTGCCGCGGCCTCGTTTTGGGAAAAAATATGTTCTATGTAAAGCTTGACTTCGCTCTATTTTTAGGTCACCTGAGACAAAGTCTCAAGTGACCTATTCTAATCGCCTTTTGTCCGTCGTCGCGCGTCGTCCGTCGTGCGTCGTCCGTCGTATGGCGATAAACAATTTATTTTTTCGACTTCTACTCCAAAACTACTGAACCAAATTTGTTGAAATTTTGCAGAAACCTTCAATAGCCAAAGTTTAACCAAAATTGTGAAGTATATGGTCCCAGCCCCTAGGGGCCTGAGGGGAGGGGCCAAAAGGGGTCAAATAGCCTAAAACTTCAAAAATCTTCTTATGAAATTCCAAAAATGGTAGAATCAAATACTCTTCATAGATTAAAAGGTCTTGAGGTCCTTTTCAAAAATTGTGAATTATATGACCGTGGGGTCTCACGTTCCCCCCCTGGGAAGGGGATCAATTTTACTATAGTATATACAGGGAAAAGACATTTTTGAGCATTATTTGGCCATTTGTAATAGGAAATAAGTCAAATGTTGTCAGAATTATCAGTATGAGAAGGCCATTGAATCCTATTAACAATTTTTCCACGACTGACCTCCAGGGGCCTGAGGGGTGGGGCCAAAAGGGGTCAAATAGGCTAAACCTTCAAAAATCTTCTTCTGAAATTTCAGAAATGGTAGAATCAAATACTCTTCATAGATTAAAAGGTCTTGAGGTCCTTAACAAAAATTGTGAATTATATGACCCTTGAGTCTCACGTCTCCCCACCCCCCTCCCCCCCCCCTTGGGAGGGGGTCAAGTTTACTATAGTTTATACAGGGAAAAGACATTTTTGAGCATTATTTGGTCATGTGTTATAGGAAATAGTCAAACTTTGTTAGAATTATTAGCCTGAGATAGTATTTTAACATCATATCCATATTGGTCCTGGCCGACCCCCAGGGGCCAGAGGGTGAGGTCAAAATTGGTCTAAATGACTAAAATTTCAGAAGTTTCCTTCTGAATTAACAGATTTGATGGAACCAGATACTCTTCATAGATTGGAAGGTCTTTTTAAGGCCCTTTACAAATATTGTGAATTTCATGGCCCTGGCATCTCAGACTTTCCCCTGATTAGAGGTCAAATCTATTTTAATTGATATTGGAAAAAACACATTTATGAGCATTATTTGCTTAATTTTCAATAGGTCAAACTTGGTTAGAATTATTACCCTGTGATAGCATTTTATCATCATATCCATATTGGTCCTGGCCAACCTACAGGGGTAGTTTGGCGGGACTAAAAGGGGTCAAAATGACTAAAATAAGAAGAAAAATCTTCTGATTAAACAGATTTGATGGAACCAGATACTCTTCATAGATTGAAAAGTCAGTAATAAAATCACTGACTGTTTTCTAGTTCCTGATGGGCCAATATATAGTGTTTTTGTGTCTTTGTTTCATTCTGTATCCGAACTCAGGGGACCGCTAAGGCCCATGGGCCTCTTGTCAGAGGAGTATTTTCCTGGTCAAGCTAGGCAACTGACAACCCATATTGTTCGCTGTATGCATCGAAAATTATCTGAAGATTATATCTATGCACAGGATAAATTTTCAAATTTCGTAAACTTACATTTCATTGGGCGAAACCTACCTTTAAAATTTGAGCCGTAAGTTCATACTAAATAAGTAAGAAGAGCTTTCAAGATATTATTCACCATCTAAAATTACAAACATTTTGAGAATACTTACAATGTTTAAATTGTTCAAGAAACTATTAGATCTCGGGATGTTTGTTTGTTTGATTAATTATAAAGTAGCGCCCTATTACCGGCCATATTCAGGTAAGGACGGACTCCCACGTGTGCGGTGCGTATTTAGGGAGACTGTGGTATATTCGTGTTGTAGCTTCTTATATAGTGAAACACATATTCCCACACCCTAAGTGCTAAGCGCTAAACCGAATCAGAAACTACCACACGGGGGTAATCGTGGTACATCGGTTTTTCAATTCTGTCAGAGTGGTACAACGTTATTTCAATTCCGTCAGAGCAAAATGTTGGCTGCAAATTCCGTCAGAGGAAAAGTCATACACTGGCACTTTGAAGCAGAAAAAAAGAAAGTATATGTGAATTAAACCATCTTTTTACTTGCGAGACATGGATATAGATACGTTTTTTAATATCTAGCTATGGTAATACATATCTGTTGAAAGTTTTTTTATGGAATTATATCACGATTGCCTTGAAAGTTGGTAAAAATTGCTTTTTGTGTGTTTTAGATGTATTTCGTATATTGTCCACAGATCATAACTAGAGTAAGTATCACGATAATCATTATATTTGTGTAATTAGTGACCTTTTGGTAAGTAAAATCATGGTTTGTAGATTTTTTCAATATATGTAAAATTCAATGATACAATTTCTGTCAAGTTAAAAATCTAGGATGATACAAATTCCGTTGAAGTACGATACAATTTCAGCTCATGTCTTTTGATATCTCATTTACATCAATGAAGACATTTGTAGTGTATATTTCTGTATTTCTTATTCCAATCATTTTATTTTGTTGTGACAAAGCTAATTATGTCTGTTTTGTTCATTAGAAGACCGTTTCAGGTTAAGTTTTCTTGTTTTGAAGTGAATAAAGACAAAATTCAAAGCAAGCAAGATAATTTACCATTGTATTACAGTAGTATTGTGGTTGTCTTGGTTGTAATTGTCTTTTTCATTAATACACGTATACTGATCTACACGCAAAGTGTATGTACAAATTTCTGTAGATATATATACACATATATCCATGTACCTTTTTAATTACCACGACATAGTGTTTATATCGTAAATCGCCTTTTTTGCGGTATTTGCTGTGAAAATATTCAGTATTGTTATACCCTAGAAGGCAAGCATTGATTGTTACGCACGTCCTAAATTTGTGTGCGAAAATTTCAATATGACAAATATAAGACGTATTATCCGGTACCTACCCGCAAGGAATGATAGCTCAATTAGGGATTGTTAGTAACTCTGGTAGATTGAGAGTTTGCATTTGATTGAACCGGTGAAAGGAAGCGGGCAAAATGTAATTAATAGTAAACTGAATAAAATAGTTTTTTCGCAACTCAACCACAGCGGATGAACCATCCCTCACCATCATTCATCAAGAGACACGGAATAACCGTGTATATTAGAATGCATGAAATTCACAATGTCCGGTAACATTATGCTGTAATTAAAACTAGAACACAAATATGGTACTTATTTTATTGGAATATTCCTTATTTTTCCCCATAATAAAATACGATAATAATATTTTTTTATAATTTTCTTTTGATTCAGGTTTCTCATTATTGCAATTTACAAATTATCATAACTATCAACTTGTTTACTCTCACTCTTTCATGTACAAGAAATTCACAAATCCTTTGTCAGAAAATACATACATACTCACACTTGTATTACATGAACAAAAGTATTTAGGCCATGGGCTAGGAGGGTCCCACATGCACCCCCCCCCCCCCCCAAACCTCCGAACCAATATTTTTCTGAACCTTATGACCCACTGATCACAAATCAAAATGTTAGCATAAGTTGGGATAAACTTCCGGTTATGACGTCATCAAGATGGCCGTCATCTCGAATTTGACTAAAATTTGAAAAATAGTCATAACATTGACATTTTCAACCGAAGTAGACAAATGAGGTATCAAAATGACCACAATTGATCAATAAATACATATCAGGATCATAAAATCCAATATATATAGTGATTTCTACGCAGGAAATGAAAAAATCTTATTTTAAGCTCAAAAATGGAGATTTTTCAGCAAATTTTTCATATTTGGCTTGACGCAGCAAAAATGTTTCCCAACAGCAAACTATTATTTCTAATAAGTTTTTTGACCACTTATCTATCAGTTTAAGCAACGAAAACAATTAAAACCAATGTTGACATCGCATAAAATCCGGTTATGACGTCATCAAAATGGCCACCATCTCGAAATTCACTGAAAAATGAAAAATAGTCATAACATTGACATTTTTCCATTGAAGTAGACAAATGAGGTATCAAAATGACCACAATAGAACAACAAATACATGTCAGGACCAAATAATCCAATATATGAAGTGATTTGTACGCAAGAAATGAAAATATATTATTATTATAAATATTTTTTTCATTTCCAGCGTAGAAATCACTACATATATTGGATTTTTTGGTCCTGATATGTATTTATTGTTCTATTGTGGTCATTTTGCTACCTCATTTGTCTACTTCGGTTGAAAAATGTCAATGTTATGATTATTTTTTAATTTTTAGTCAAATTCGAGATGGCGGCCATCTTGATGACGTCATAACCGGAAGCTCATCCCAACTTATGCAATGTTAACATTTTGATTTGTGATCAGTGGGTCATTAGGGTTCAGAAAAATATTGGTTCGGAGGTTTGGGGGGGGTGCATGTGGAACCCTCGTAGCCCATGGCCTAATTGCCCACTCATTTGACTGGCTATAACTAATGAATAACAGGTATATGAAGAATTTATAAATATCCATTTCCAATTAAGTAAACATCTGATTCAGAGAGTATCGACGATAATAATACTACATCATTCCGTCATCAGGTGGATCCTCCTTCCGCGATTGTTTCAGCGCTGTCCACTACAATCTGCAGAAGTACGCCGACTGGGATGATCAAGTCCCAGCCCGGGAACACTCAGCTATCCGACAATCTGGAATGGCTGCAATCAGTTGGTATGTTTCGGAGGAATGATCATACACAGTAGGTCTTACTTGTGTAGCACTTTTCACAGCTCCTCTTGTTTCCTCCACGCCCATAATGAAGCCATTTCTGTCTCCCGGCACACACATCCGATCAACTTCTTCCTCTCTGCTCAGGTGGCACCAATGATTCGCATCTCCACTGGAACGCATCATACCTTCCATCTTCCATTCTCCTTGCTGACAGTCTGCTACTAGATCCTGGTATTGGCTTCCTTTCTTTCATACGCGTTTCTTCCACGCCACCAAGATAACCTGTTTGGTAGACCAAATGACAATACCTGGTCTTTGATTTGTCGTTGTTATCTCTGGTGGAAGCTGCATTCGGCATTCTAGATTTGCTCGCAAATAGCCCAATTCCTTACACACCGCCTTTCGTAATCTGCTCTCCTGTTCGGACAAATGTGACAAATTTCATACCCTTTTGCTCTTCTCTGGCTTTTTCCTGTTCTTCCCTAATGCATTTGCAAGGACAGATATAACCTTGTTGTGACGCCATGTATATCGTCCATCCGCCAACGTTACTGAGCATGAAGACAGGATGTGCTCTACATTTGCTGGTTTTCCCCAGGGCTTGCAATTGGGTTCCTCTTATATCCCATGTTACGAAGTTTGTTGGTGAGGGCAAAACATCATATATGGACTTAGCTGGAACTGCAGTTTCTGCGCGTCCATAGACCAGATATCGCTCCATGTTAACTTCTTTTGACCAGTACCTTCCCAATTTAACCAACTGCCCTGATACGTTGTTGCCCGGACCGTTCTTGTGTGTTCCTCTATCTGGCGGACTTCCTTCTTTACAAGCTCTCTCTTCTCATCCGTAGCTGTTCCCTATCTTGCTCTAGTTGTTACATCGAGTGCCTGCCAGACTTCACACGATGTGTCCATGCCTCAAACATTACTCTACTCCATTCATTGTCCTCTTGGCTAACCAGATGTGATGTCCTCCTTCGCTCCTCCCACCTTAGGATCTCTGCTGTCCCTAAACATTAGTAGCTGTCTGACTTTGGTGACATTTCACTCCGCTGTTAGTGATATCAGGGGAAGTTGTAACTTTTTTCTGAACTGCCAGCCGACTGCCGTCATTTTCATTTAGTACACTAGTAGAGGCCAAATGATTTGAGGTAGCACGCCGTGTTGATAAATCCAGGGCTGTGTATTCTTTCTATTGTGTCCATCCACTTTTTCAGCTGTTTGGTTTCACACACGTTTTTGGTGTCATTCAATGAGCCGTTGTAGTATTTATTTACCAAGGCATTTCACTGGCTTCGTGGACACGGTTTGAATAGTGTCTTCTATCTCAAATGTATGTTGGTAACTTCTCCATTCTTCGATACCATGCTCCACCTAGCTTCGACTGCCGTATTTGTGCTTACCGTCATGTCGTCCATGAAAGCTTTTACTGGAGTTATCGAATACCTGCTTTCATCCATGGCCCTCTTTTCATCAGATGTAACCATCAGGTTATAGGCGTAGAGAACAAAATCACTGACACAGTGCATTCGGTAACTATTCCAGCTACTAGACACTGGCAGGTGGTTGTATAATCTGGCACTGTAAACTTCATCTGAAGTCTGTCAAAGAAATCCTCAAGCAGATAGCTTATCTTCTCCGGCACATGATACCTCTACAGCGTGAACCATACGCATTTTCCAGGTTTAACCACATGACAGCCAGATCTCCTTTCCTTTCCTTGGCCTCTCTGATAATCTGTGTTAGAACACTGTGTTAAATGCATCCTGACACACCTGGTACTTCTTCCTGCAAAGCAATGTCTATTATTTCCATTGGTCAGCATTAATACTTTTCATTGACTTTTTAGTTTTAAAAGTATTATACCATTTTAGTGCATTTTTCGCAATAAAATATATGGTGAACATAAAAACGATATACTTCACTCTATTGAAATATCAATTGGTATGTTTTCACTCGCTTTTCACCAATATGAATGCAGCATTGGCAGTGAAAATGTCACTGTGATTGCTGCGTCATTAGTAGTTTATAGTTAATAATCGAAAAGGTAAATAACTTTTAAAATGCAATGACGGAATAACCTTTGGCGAAACTAGTAGTGATGTTTTTTTGGTAGATGAGTGCGAGAAAAATGTATATTTTTGTAATAAATAGAATATTCCTTGATTCGTGATGAATACCAATAATATTTCATCTAGTGAGGATGCTTATTGTGCTTCGCATACGTACTTTATGTACATTTTCCCGATTGAAACGGTAATAAAACTTTTTATTTCTTAATTGACGATGAACGGAAATTGTATCACGTCTCAATCAGTAGGTAACGGAAATTGTATCAGTAGTGAACGGAAAATGTATCATTGTTCCAAATACTTTATTTCGATCAAAGCAAACTGCCATAAAATTTCTTTTTCGCCGGCTTTGATCTGTCATAATGATCAAATGATCATATCCTTATATTGTTTGGTTAACAAAATACTTTTCAGGCCTCTTTTATGTATCCAAAACTTAACTTCAACTAATTGACATATTTCCTTTACAAATTTGCAAATAGTGATGTTGTGACCGCAATAATCAAAGCACATTACACAATAGTAATCTTTCTACATGTACTTAAAGTAACATATGTCTCACATTTTGCTCTGACGGAATTTGTAGCCACCATTTTACTCTGACTGAAATACCGTTGTACCACTCTGACGGAATTAAAATAAAATGATGTACCACGATTAGCCCCGAGCGTTAAACGGATGGCCAAAAGTGAGTCGGTGTCAAGGGCGTTACAAAGAGGAAAGTTAGTCCTGAATTTGGTCGCCTTTTACGATCATGCACACTTCTAACGCCCTACCTACAGGGCATTTACATAAAGCATGTTTTAACAAGACGCTTACAAGGCAGGGTATTGCCACTAATGTCTATATATGTCCGTCCATTAAAAAGATTTCTACAGCTTATGGTTTTCAACATATAAAATAACGTTATTTTCGATATTTCGATTAGACATATTTAAAGATGCTTCACCGCTGACAAATGGTATTTTTTCACTATCAAAAACAGGAGCAGACGATTTAGTATTTTTCTTCAGTTACAAAAGTTACTCACTTTACACTATTACCACCATTGAAAAGTTTGAGCTTCTAATTTTGCTTCAAGTTAAAAATATGAAAAATATTTAATTGCATCCCGAAAAAATTCCGTGTCACTATATCCTATATGGAAGGAAGTACTGATTGCGCATGCACTAAAGGCGAAATAAATTATTTTATATTATTTTTTGTGTTAAATAGACATATATATACACGATCAAACACCAATTATTGTTCAACGGAGGAATATCATCTGTGCTTTGTCGGCGGTGGAGCATCTTTTATCATCAGCCTTAAGACTTTCATAATCCTCTCCCCAAAAACGCTTATTCAACATTTTTATCTTTCTATTTCGAGCCAAAATATTGCCTATATCATACGACAATGAAGATACATTCTCTGTATATCAACGATGCGTGAATATTTTTAAATAATAATTCAATGTACATTATTTTATCTTAATCAGTGTAAATATGTACGTGGCGTTAATATGTCGAGACCGAACGCTCTTTATATTGTATATTATTCTATATTATTAGTTAGACATTTTGTTAGTGACCTAATACGGAAAAAAATATTGGGTCTAAAATAAAATTGTATTTTTTAAGTTTTAAGTCGTTTTGGTTTCCATACATAATGCATTTTGCAGTTACTTTATTGAAAGGGTCTTCGACGGGATACAATTTTATTTTAGACCCAATATTTTTCCGTGTTAGGTCACTAACAAACTGTAAGTAATAATATGTATTTCAGCCGGTTTGATTTTGGCGTTTTGTAAATGTCTATTGAAGCTTTAGCCAAATGAGCAAACGAGAAACTGGTGAAAATGAAGTCGGTTATCTAGACTCCAAGATAGTACTTTTAATTATGAAAAGATTATTGTATTTTAATTTGTTTCGGTTTGATTTCTACGTGAATAACACCATTTTACAGTGCCACTGAATACAATGATGACGTCAAAAACAGAAAAGGAAATTGAACGCCTACACGTTGGCAAGTAGCAAGAGCCAGTATGTTTGGCGCCTTGTCATGAACAAAAACATTAATTTGCGATTTACATTTATGTTACGGTTTTGCTGTCGTTAACATGGGTTGATCATTGGAAACCTACAGAAAAAAAATCATTCCCCAATATATAACGTTTCTAAATAGCAAATTCGTCGTGCGTAAACTTTTGCATTTAAAACGCTACACCTCCTTTACTGCAAAGGAGATTTTATTCATATTTGGTGTGAAATATCATATTTTATATAAATGAGATAGGTACGACCCCTAGGGGCAGAGGGACGGGCCCCAAAAGGGGAAATTTTCTTAATTTAAGCTTGAAAATCCTACTCCTCCTTCATCCTTGGATTTCATTCATATTTGGCGTGAAACATCATATGAGCCTGTTCCGACCCCAAAGGGCTGACGAGCGGGGCCCAATAGTTTTCTTATTTTAGCTTTAAAGTCCTACTCTTCCTTCATCCTTGAATGGATGACAACCAATTTTGTTTTGAAACATCATATAAATGAGCCTGCTCTGACCCCTAGAGGATGAGGGATTGGGCCCCAAAAGGGAAAAAATTCTTAATTTTTGCTTAAAAATGCTACAACTCCTTCATCCTTGGATGGATGGTAACTAAATTTGGTGTGAAACATCATTGGGAAAGACAATCCTTTTTTATGTATATGTGTTTGGTCTGACCCCAAGGGGCTGAGGGGCGGGGCCCCAAAAGGGCAAATTTTCATAATTTTAGCTTTAAAGTCCTACTTCTCCTTCATCCTTGAATGGATGGCAACCAAGTTTGTTTTGAAACATTGTCGAGAAAGGCCAATTATTTATATTACATAAATGAGCCTGCTCTGACCCTTAGGGGCTGAGGCCCCAACAGCTTTATTTTAGCTTTCAAATCCTACTTCTTCTTCATCCTTGGATGGATTTCATCCATATTTAGTGTATAGTATCATTGGGGAAGGGTAATCATATTTTGTATAAATAAGTTATGTACGACCCCAAGGGACAGAGGGGCGGGGCCCCAAAAGCGGAATTTTCTTAATTTTAGCTTAAAATGCTACTACTCTTTCATCCTTCGATGGATAACAACCATATTTGGTTGAAAAATTGTTGGAAAAGGGAAATCATATTTAATAGAAACGAGCCTGGTCCTACCCCAAGGGGCTGAGGGATGAGGCCCCAAAAGGGGATTTTATTAAATTTTGCTTTAAAATCCTACTCCTCCTTAACACTTGAGTGAGTGGAATACATCCATATTTGGTGTGGAACATCTTTGGGGTAGGAAAATCATATTTTAAATAAACGAGTTAGGTTCGACTCCTGGAGACAGAGGGGCGGGGCTCAGAAGGGGGAACTTTGATGAAAGGAGTAGATATGATAGATCCAGTATTTGGCCTTAATTTTTCAGGCCGATAAAAACTCTGATTCTCATTAATTTCATATCAATAAATACCCTCATACTTGCCATTCATCAAAACATAATTTTTTATAACCATGTACACGATGTGTCCCACCTATCATGTCATCAAATCGATGATTTTCCTCTTCCAAATTTTGCTAGAAATTCATCATCTTTAGGTTAGAAAAGGCTTAAAATGGATTTGGCCGCCACCTCGATGATTTTCCTCTTCCAAATTTTGCTAGAAATTCATCATCTTTAGGTTAGAAAAGGCTTAAAATGGATTTGGCCGCCACCTTGGAGCAACTTTACATTTTGCATGGATATGCGTAAATACACGATACACAACGTGTGAAAATCTCTTTCTGCTCCACGAAGGCGGCCACATTCATTTTTAGAGAAAACCACTCAAAAAGTATGATTTTTCAAGGATTTTTGTGAAAAATGGCGGGAAACTGCATGTTGATGACGTCATAGTGAACATAATTGGCACATGCGGGATATTTTCGAGATGTAATGTGTTAGCAAATGTATTCAGCTGTTATATGGCAAAATATGTTGTTCTTTACTTGAGAATTAATTTTGAGGCCATATTCGAGTCTTAACGTACCTCCTCCTTTGGGTTTAAAAACCTACTCCTCCTTAACACTTGAGTTGATTTCATCCATATTTGGTGTAAAATATCATTGGGGAACTGTTATCATATTTTATATAAACGAGTTAGTTTCGACTCCTGGGGACAGAGGGGTGGGGATCAGAAGGGTGAACTTTGATGAAATTTGGCTTTAAAATCCTACTCTTCCTTAACTGTTAAGTGGATTACATCTATAACCGTTGTAAAGCATCATTGGGGAAGGACAATCATATGTTACATAGTTTGTTAGGTCCGACCCCTGGGGATTGAGAGGCGGGGCTCAGAAGGAGGGACTTTGATAAAAATTGGCTTTAAAATTTTACTCCTCCTTAGTCCTTGAGTGAATAACATCCGTATTTGGTGTAAAACATAATTGGGGAAGGACATTCATATTTCATATAAACACGTATGGGGCAGGACTCAGAAGGTGGAGTTTTGATAATATTTGGCTTTAGAATCCTACACTTTCTTAACCCTTGAGTAGATTCCATCCATATTTGGTCTAAAACAACATTGGGGAAAGGGCAATCATATTTGATATAAACTAGGTCCGACGACTGGGAACAGCTGGGTGGGGCTCAGATGGGGTAGTTTGACTGAAATTTGGCTTTAAAATAATACTTCTCCTTAACACTTAAGTGAACCATAATTGGTGTGAAACATCAATGGGGGAGGACAATCATATTTTATATAAATGAACCAGATTTGACGTTTAGGGAAAAAGTGGCGGGGCTCAACAAATGACCTTTACCTATTTCAGAAACTTACATATTAAACTAAGAAGTTCTTTGTATTGCTTATATTAATTGTTAACCACTACTTGAAACTGTGACTGTTTTGTGCCATGAGTCAGATGACCGTTAAGGCCCGTGGGCCTCTTGATTTTTTCTGTTGGTTTTTTTCCATATTATGCATAGTCACGTTTGAAAAAAATCGAGTACCGGAGTTTAAATCATTGAAGGAGGAGAAAAAGAATAAGACCCTTTATAGCCGACCTTTACGATCATGCAATAGAGACAGCATACACAGCTTTATTGTCCTATCTGCCGCGGTTGATTACTGATACATACGTAATGTCACTCCTTTCCATTCTTTTACACAGGTAAAGTGTGCAGTCCGTGTACGAAATGATACAGATAATCCACCTACCCAAATTACTAACAGCGAGTATTTTCATGCTGGGATTGAGGTAAGTGAATACTCAAATGTAATATAAGTTTCATTTTTTGAAACATAAAAAGAAGAAGCATAATATGGTATCTCGCAAGTCGTAATGAAAGATGTGTGTCGTTTTGTCTAGGGCAGTTAAGGTATTTTTATAGGAACTCATGTCACTGATTCATAGGCAAATGGAAGACAAAGTCAGAAATTTTCATATGAACTTTGAAAATTACACAAATTCAGTATACCTCTAACAATAATTTCGGCACTAATCATCTTTTATGGCTATCACTACAAAAAATATATGAGAAGGTCAATTTTCGTTTCAACTTCACTTCAATCGCAATGCTTATAAAACAGGCTTGAAGACTTATAAAACACAAATTCCATTCTACAGACTGATTCGCTGGAGTATGAAGTTCCGGAAAATGCCCATATTAATATACTAGTCAGACTCACAGTTCCCATTGACTGTATGTACCTTCCAACGTTCACGCCTGAAGAGTAAGTATAGTGTAGTCCTGTATAGCATCAGTCAAATCGAATTTTGATTATACCTTAATCGCATGCTCATTTTATCCGATGTTGCGGCGTCTGTCCGTAAACATTTTCTTAATGAATATCGTTTGCATAACTTTTAACTCTGATTCTCATGGGGCATGGCAGTTCAGGTTCAGTAAAGAGAAATAGATGTAAACCCTTCAAATCGTTTGTAGTCATAACGTGTTGAATGGATTGTAATAAATTTGGTGAAACGGTAACAAAACTATAATAAAATATGGCTTTGTATGGGGCAGTAAAAGCGAGGCCTATAAGAGAATATAAGAGATAACTATTCTTACAATTATTAAAAACAAACAAACACTGATAAATGCTGCATTGCTAAACAAACCATGTTATGAATAAAGAACATCTGAGCCCCTTGTTATACATAATGTATGTACCTTGAGGACACAAGTGGTTTTTTTTTTTTTTTTTTTTTTTTTGTATGTTCACTGTAATTGAGTCGTGCAAACTACTTCAGAATATGTTTTAAAGTGATACTGATTGAAAAGGTGTTTAATTCTGATATTTTTTCTCTTCTCATTTTGTGATAAGACTGTGATTAGTATTGTGCGTAAGTGTTTTTCAAATGCTTTTTACAAAAATATGCATTATTTTTATTTTCAGAATTCATAGTTATACCGGTCAATTTTGCAAAGTAAGTATTCGGTTATCAGTTCCTAAGGAATCTGATGTTTCATGTACACTTGGCGGAGTTACTAACGATCCAGTTTCCTTCGACAACACACAGTGTGGAATTCAGTTTAACTTTGATGAATGGAACATATCTAAAAACTTAACAGTATATGGGTCGACTGACGGTATCGTCAAAATGTCTGTCAGCACGACAGCGTTTCTCAGACTAGAAGCAGACGCTAGCTTTGCCAGTGTAGCATGGTCACATGCAACGAAGCCAGACATCAAGGTAAGCATAAATGTAACTAAACAATTTGTTCCAGTTTGTATTACTTTCTTACACAAATCCAACAACAGAACATATATACGGGAAACCAACTACCAATGGCTGGCATGCTGCCAATGAACTTTATTGCATAAATATAGTTTAGTTCACAGGTGTTCTATAGAAATTATAACTCTATGGGACAAGGCTTACAGCTGCGTCACGTCAAAAAATACTTACCACACAGCTTTAATCGCCTAAACACCACATTTATTCCAAAGAACATTGTACAAATTATACACCATTTAGGACTTATTTATGTTTTTACCGCCAGTAACACTCATAAATAATCCTAATATCTGCACGGAGTAGTCCTTGAACACGTCGTCATATTCAGTCGATGTCCCAAACTAATGCGAGCTGCATATTGAACATATATTGACTTTCAGGGTTGAGATTTCATATGCATGGCTATATAATTTGGGGGTTCGTCTCCGCATGCTGCTGTGCTGTGCTCCTTCTCCCTCTTGTTAGTCGTTCTTGACCTACCTCTCCCTCCACTGAGTTTTCCTTGAACTCCCTCTCCCTCCTCTAAGTTGCACTTGAACTCCCTCTCCCTCCTCTAAGTTGTACTTGACCTCCCTCTCCCTCCTCTAAGTTGTATTGACCTTCCTCTCCTTCCCCTAAGTTGTACTTGAACTCCATCTCCCTCCTTTAAGTTGTATTTGAACTCCCTCTCCCCCTCTTAGTTGTACTTGATCTCCATTTTCTTCCTCTAAGTTGTACTTGAACTCCCTCTCCCTCATTTAAGTTGTACTTGGACTCCCCCTTTCAACTCTAAGTTGTACTTGAGCTCCCTCTCCCCCCTCTTAGTTGTACTTGACCTCCCTTTTCTTCCTCTAAGTTGTACTTGACCTCCCTTTCTCGCCTCTAAGTTGTACTTGAACTCCTTTCCCTCCTATAAGTTGTATTGACCTCCCTCTCCCTCCTTCAAGTTGTACTTGACCGTCGTCTCCCTCCTCTAAGTTGTACTTGAGCTAACTCTCACTCCTCTAAGTTGTACTTAAACTCCCTCTCTCTCCTCTAAGTTGTACTTTAACTCCCTCTCTCTCCTCTAAGTTGTACTTTAACTCCCTCTCCTTCGTCTAAGTTGTACTTGAACTCCCTCCCCCTCCTGTAAGTTGAACTTAAACTCTCTCTCCCTCCTCTAAGTTGTACTTGACCTCCCTCTCCCTCCTATAAGTTGTATTTGAACTCCCTCTCCCCCCTCTTAGTTGTACTTGATCTCCATTTTCTTCCTCTAAGTTGTACTTGAACTCCCTCTCCCTCATTTAAGTTGTACTTGAACTCCCTTTCCCTCCTAAAAATTGTACTTGACCTTCCTTTCTCGCCTCTAAGTTGTACTTGAACTCCTTTTCCTCCTATAAGTTGTATTGACCTCCCTCTCCCTCCTTCAAGTTGTACTTGACCGTCGTCTCCCTCCTCTAAGTTGTACTTGACCTAACTCTCACTCCTCTAAGTTGTACTTAAACTCCCTCTCTCTCCTCTAAGTTGTACTTTAACTCCCTCTCCTTCGTCTAAGTTGTACTTTAACTCCCTCTCCTTCGTCTAAGTTGTACTTGAACTCCCTCTCCCTCCTATAAGTTGTATTTGAACTCCCTCTCCCCCTCTTAGTTGTACTTGATCTCCATTTTCTTCCTCTAAGTTGTACTTGAACTCCCTCTCCCTCATTTAAGTTGTACTTGAACTCCCTTTCCCTCCTCTAAGTTGTACTTGACCTTTCTTTCTCGCCTCTAAGTTGTACTTGAACTCCTTTACCACCTATAAGTTGTATTGACCTCCCACTCCCTCCTGTAAGTTGTACTGACCGCCGTCTCCCTCCTCTAAGTTGTACTAGAACTCCCTCTCCCTCATCTAAGTTGTACTTGAAATCCCTCTCCCTCCTCTAAGTTGTACTTTAACTCCCATTCCCTCCTCTAAGTTGTACTTGAACTCCCTTTCCCGCCCCTAAGTTGTACTTGACCTCCCTCTCCCTCCTTTAAGTTCTACTTGAACTCCCTATCCCGGCTCTAAGTTATACTTGACCTCATTCTCCCTCCTCTAAGTTGTACTTGAACTCCCTGTCACTCCACTAAGTTGTACTTGACCTCCCTCTCCCTCCTCTAAGTTGTACTTGAACTCCTTCTCCCTCCTCTATGTTGTACCTGACCCTCCTCTCTCTTCTCTAAGTTGTACTAGAGCTCATTCTCCCTTCTCTTAGTTGTACTTGACCTTATTCTCCTTCCTCTAAGTTGTACTTGAACTCCCTCTCCCTCCTTTAAGTTGTATTTGACTTCCCTCTCCCTCCTCTAAATTGTACTTAAACTCCCTCTCTCTACTCTAAGTTGTTATTGAACTCCCTCTCCCTCCTCTAAGTTGTACTTGACCTCCCTTTCCCTCCTAAGTTGTACTTGAGCTCCCTCTCCCTCCTCTTAGTTGTACTTGACCTCCTCTCACTCCTCTAAGTTGTACTTGACCTCCCTTTCTCTCTCCTCTAAGTTGTACTTGAACTCCCTCTCCCTCCTATAAGTTGTACTTGACCTCCCTCTCCCTCCTCTAAGTTGTACTTGAACTCCCTCTCCCTCCTCTAAGTTGTACTTGTCACTCCTCTAAGTTGTACTTAAACTCTCCCTCCTCTAAGTTGTACTTTAACTCCCTCTCCTCCTCTAAGTTGTACTTGACCTCCCTCTCCTTCCTCTAAGTTGTACTTGAACTCCCTCTCCCTCCTGTAAGTTGAACTTAAACTCTCTCTCCCTCCTCTAAGTTTGTACTTGACCTCCCTCTCCCTCCTATAAGTTGTACTTGAACTCCTCATTCTCCCTTCTCTTAGTTGTACTTGACCTTATTCTCCTTCCTCTAAGTTGTACTTGAACTCCCTCTCCCTCCTTTAAGTTGTACTTGAACTCCCTTTCCCTCCTAAAAATTGTACTTGACCTTCCTTTCTCGCCTCTAAGTTGTACTTGAACTCCTTTTCCTCCTATAAGTTGTATTGACCTCCCTCTCCCTCCTTCAAGTTGTACTTGACCGTCGTCTCCCTCCTCTAAGTTGTACTTGACCTAACTCTCACTCCTCTAAGTTGTACTTAAACTCCCTCTCTCTCCTCTAAGTTGTACTTTAACTCCCTCTCTCTCCTCTAAGTTGTACTTTAACTCCCTCTCCTTCGTCTAAGTTGTACTTGAACTCCCTCTCCCTCCTGTAAGTTGAACTTAAACTCTCTCTCCCTCCTCTTAGTTGTACTTGATCTCCCTTTCCCTCCTCTAAGTTGTACTTGAACTCCCTCTCCCTCATTTAGTTGTACTTGAACTCCCTTTCCTTCCTCTAAGTTGTACTTGACCTTTCTTCTCCTCTAAGTTGTACTTGAACTCCTACCACCTATAAGTTGTATTGACCTCCTTTCCCTCTGTAAGTTGTACTTGACCTCGCCTCTCCCTCCTTTAAGTTGTACTGACACTCCTTCTCCCTCATCTATAAGTTGTATTGACTCTCCCTCTCCCTCCTCTAAGTTGTACTTGACCTCCATCTCCCTCCTCTAAGTTGTACTTGAACTCCCTTCTCCGCCCCTAAGTTGTACTTGACCTCCTCTCCCTCCTCTAAGTTGTACTTGAACTCCCTATCCCTCCTCTAAGTTGTACTTTTGACCTCCCTCTCCCTCCTCTAAGTTGTACTTGAACTCCCTCTCACTTCCACTTAAGTTGTACTTGAACCTCCCTCTCCTCCTCTAAGTTGTACTTGACACTCCTTCTCCCTCCTCTATGTTGTACCTGACCTCCCTCACCTTCTTCTCTAAGTTGTAACTAGAGCTCATTCTCCCTCTCGTAGTTGTACTTGACCTTATTCTCACCTTCCTCTAAGTTGTACTTGAACCTCCCTCTCCCTCCTTAAGTTGTACTTGAACTCCCTTTCCCTCCTAAAAATTGTACTTGACCTTCTCTTCTCGCCTCTAAGTTGTACTTGAACTCCTTTTCCTCCTTTAAGTTGTATTGACCTCCCCTTCTCCCTCCTTCAAGTTGTACATTGACCGTCGTCCTCCCTCCTCTAAGTTGTACTTGACCTAACTCCTCTACACTCCTCAAGTTGTACTTAAACTCCCTCTCTCTCCTCTAAGTTGTACTTTAACTCCCTCTCTCTCCTCTTAAGTTGTACTTTAAACTCCCTCTACCTTCCTCTAAGTTGTACTTGAACTCCCTCTCCCCTCCTGTAAGTTGAACTACTTAAAACTCCCTCTCCCTCCTCTAAGTTGTACTTGAACTCCCTCTCCTTTCCTCTATAAGTTGTATTTGAACTCCCTCTCCCCCCTCTTAGTTGTACTTGATCTCTCTTTTTCTTCCTCTAAGTTGTATTGAACTCCCTCTCCCTCCAGTTAAGTTGTTACTTGAACTCCTCTTTCCACCTAATAAGTTGTATGACCCTCCCACTCCCCTGTAAGTTGTACTGACCGCCGTCTCTCCCTCCTTTAAGTTGTACTAGAACTCCTCTCCCACCTCTAATTTGTACTTGACCTCAATCTCCCCTTCCTCTATAAGTTGTACTTGAACTCCCTGTCCTCCACTAAGTTGTATTTGACCTCCAATCCTCCTTCCTCTAAGTTGTATCCTTCCATTGACTCTCCCTCTCCCTCCTCTTAGTGTTGTGAACTTGTTCCTCCTCTAACTCCCTCCCTCTCCCTCCTCTAAATTGTACTTGACCTCTCCTCTCCTTTCTCCTCTAAGTTGTTGTACTCGAAGTTTTTGACCTCCCTCTCTCCCTCCTCTAAGTTGTACTGGACTCCTCGACCTCTCCTCCAATCTGTATTGACCTCCTCTCACACTCTTCTAAGTTGTACTTAAACCTCCTCTTTAACTCCCTCTAGAGTTTGTATCGTTATTGACCTCCATCATCCCTCTCTATTGCGTCTCTTATCTCTCTCCTCTCAGTTGTAGTTGTAAGTGACCTCTCTACTCACCAATTGTACCCTCCTCCTCGTACCCTGTTTGTACATTTGACCAAACTCCTCTCCTCCTCTCCTCCTCTAAATTGTACTTGAACTCCCTCTCCTTCCTCTAAGTTGTAACTTGACCTCCCTCTCCTTCCTCTCTAATTGTACTTGAACTCCCCTCTCCTTCCTCTAAATTGTACTTGAACTCCCTCTGATTCACATAAGTTGTACTTGACCCTCTCCCTCTCCCTCCTCCTAAGTTGTACTTGACCTCCCTCTCCTTCCTCTAAGTTGTACTTAAACTCCCTTTTCCTCCTCTAAATTGTACTTGAAACTCCCGCTCCCTCCTCTAAGTTGTACTTTACCTCCCTCTCCCTCCTGTAAGTTGTACTTAAACTCCCTCTCCCTCCTCTAAGTTGTACTTGACCTCCCTTTCCTTCCTCTACGTTGTACTTGAACTCCATCTTCCTCCTCTAATTTGTACTTTACCTACCTCTTACTCATCTAATTTGTACTTGATCTCCCTCTGGGAGGCCGCCTTTACATAACCATAACTCTTAATAGGATGTTAATTAATCAAACAAACAAAACATCCTCTCTCTTAGTTGTACCTGAACTCTCCGTCCTTCTCTAAGTTGTACTTGACCTCCCTTTCCCTTCTTTGATTTTTACTTGACCTCCCTCTACCTCCTCAAAGTTGTACTAGACCTGCCTCTGCCTCCTCTTTGTTATACTTGACCTCCCTTTTCCTCCTCTAAGTTAAACTTGACATCCCTCTGCCTCCTTCAAATTGTACTTGACCTCCCTCTCTCTCCTCCAATTTGTACTTGACCTCCTTCTGGGAGGCCGCCCTTACATAGCCATAGCTCTTAATAGGACTTTAATTAATCAAAACAAACAAAACATCCATCCTTCCTCTAAATTGTACCTGAACTCTCCGTCCTCCTCGTAGTTGTTCTTGAACTCCCATTCCTCCTCTAAGTAGTACTTAAACTTTCTCTCCCTCCTCTGAGTTGTACTTGAACTCCCCCTCCTTCCTCTATGTTGTACTTGACCTTCCTTTCTCGCCTCTAAGTTGTACTTGAACTCCTTTTCCTCCTATAAGTTGTATTGACCTCCCTCTCCCTCCTTCAAGTTGTACTTGACCGTCGTCTCCCTCCTCTAGGTTGTACTTGAGCTAACTCTCACTCCTCTAAGTTGTACTTAAACTCCCTCTCTCTCCTCTAAGTTTACTTACTCCTCTCCTCCTGTAAGTTGAACTTAAACTCTCTCTCCCTCCTCTAAGTTGTACTTGACCTCCCTCTCCCTCCTATAAGTTGTATTTGAACTCCCTCTCCCCCCTCTTAGTTGTACTTGATCTCCATTTTCTTCCTCTAAGTTGTACTTGAACTCCCTCTCCCTCATTTAAGTTGTACTTGAACTCCTTTACCACCTATAAGTTGTATTGACCTCCCACTCCCTCCTGTAAGTTGTACTGACCGCCGTCTCCCTCCTTTAAGTTGTACTAGAACTCCCTCTCCCTCCTCTAATTTGTACTTGACCTCACTCCCCTTCCTCTAAGTTGTACTTGAACTCCCTGTCACTCCACTAAGTTGTATTTGACCTCCCTCTCCCTCCTCTAAATTGTACTTGAACTCCTTCTCCTTCCTCTATGTTGTACCTGACCTCCCTCTCTCTTCTCTAAGTTGTACTAGAGCTCATTCTCCCTTCTCTTAGTTGTACTTGACCTTATTCTCCTTCCTCTTAGTTGTACTTGAACTCCTTCTCTCTCCTGTAAGTTGTACTTGAACTCCCTCTCGCTCCTCTAAGTTGTACTGGACCTCCCATTCCCTCCTCTAAATTGTACTTGAACTCCCTCTCCCTCCTCTTAGTTGTACTTGAACTCCCTTTCCCTCCTCTAAGTTCTACTGGACCTCCCTCTCCCTCCTCTAAATTGTACTTGAACTGCCTCTCCTTCCTCTAAGTTGTAACTGACCTCCCTCTCCTTCCTCTAAATTGTACTTGAACTCCCTCTCCTTCCTCTAAATTGTACTTGAACTCCCTCTGATTCACATAAGTTGTACTTGACCTATCTCTCCCTCCTCTAAGTTGTACTTGACCTCCCTCTCCTTCCTCTAAGTTGTACTTAAACTCCCTTTTCCTCCTCTAAGATATACTTGAACTCCCGCTCCCTCCTCTAAGTTGTACTTTACCTCCCTCTCCCTCCTGTAAGTTGTACTTAAACTCCCTCTCCCTCCTCTAAGTTGTACTTGACCTCCCTTTCCTTCCTCTACGTTGTACTTGAACTCCATCTTCCTCCTCTAATTTGTACTTGACCTACCTCTTACTCCTTAATTTGTACTTGATCTCCCTCTGGGAGGCCGCCTTTACATAACCATAACTCTTAATAGGATGTTAATTAATCAAACAAACAAAACATCCTCTCTCTTAGTTGTACCTGAACTCTCCGTCCTTCTCTAAGTTGTACTTGACCTCCCTTTCCCTCCTTTAATTTTTACTTGACCTCCCTCTACCTCCTCAAAGTTGTACTAGACCTGCCTCTGCCTCCTCTTTGTTATACTTGACCTCCCTTTTCCTCCTCTAAGTTAAACTTGACATCCCTCTGCCTCCTTCAAATTGTACTTGACCTCCCTCTCTCTCCTCCAATTTGTACTTGACCTCCTTCTGGGAGGCCGCCCTTACATAGCCATAGCTCTTAATAGGACTTTAATTAATCAAACAAACAAAACATCCTTCCTCTAAATTGTACCTGAACTCTCCGTCCTCCTCGTAGTTGTTCTTGAACTCCCATTCCTCCTCTAAGTAGTACTTAAACTTTCTCTCCCTCCTCTGAGTTGTACTTGAACTCCCTCTCCCTCCTCTAAGTTGTACTTGAACTCCCTGTCACTCCACTATGTTGTACTTGAACTCCCCCTCCTTCCTCTATGTTGTACCTGACCTGACCTTCCTCTCTCTTCTCTAAGTTGTACTTGAATTCCTTATCCCTTCTCTAAGTTGTACTTGACCTCCCTCTCCCTCCTCTAATTTGTACTTGACCTCCCTCTCACTCCTATTATTTGTACTTGACATCCCTCTGGGAGGCCGCCCTTACATACCCATAGCTCTTAATAGGACGTTAATTAATCAAAAAAACAAAACATCCTTCCTCTAAGTTTCACTAGACCTCCCTTTCCCTCCTCTAAATTGTACTTGACCTCCCTCTCCCTCCAGTTACTTGTACTTGACCTCTCTCTCCCTCCTCTAAGTTGTACTTGAACTCTCCGACCTCCTCTTAGTTGTACTTGATCTCCCTCCCTCTCCTCTAAGTTGTACTTAAACTCCCTCTCCCTTCTCTAAGTTGTATTTGACCTTCCTTTCCTTACTCTAAGTTGTACTTGAACTCCATCTTCATCCTCTAATTTGTACTTGACCTACCTCTTACTCCTCTAATTTGTACTTGATCTCCCTCTGGGAGGCCGCCTTTACATAACCATAACTCTTAATAGGACGTTAATTAATCAAACAAACAAAACATCCTCTTTCATAGTTGTACCTGAACTCTCCGTCCTTATCTAAGTTGTACTTGACCTCCCTTTCCCTCCTTTAATTTTTACTTGACCTCCCTCTACCTCCTCAAAGTTGTACTAGACCTGCCTCTGCCTACTCTTTGTTATACTTGACCTCCCTTTCCCTCCTCTAAGTTATACTTGACATCCCTCTGCCTCCTTCAAATTGTACTTGACCTCCTTGTGGGAGGCCGCCCTAACATAGCCATAGCTCTTAATAGGACTTTAATTAATCAAACAAACAAAACATCCTTCCTCTAAATTGTACCTGAACTCTCCGTCCTCCTCGTAGTTGTACTTGAACTCCCTTTCCCTCCTCTAAGTTGTACTTTAACTTTCTCTCCCTCCTCTAAGTTGTACTTGAACTCCCTCTCCCTCCTCTAAGTTGTACTAGAACTCCCTGTCACTCCTCTATGTTGTACCTGACCTTCCTCTCTCTTCTCTAAGTTGTACTTGAACTCCTTATCCCTTCTCTAAATTGTACTTGACCTTATTCTCCTTCCTCTTAGTTGTACTTGAAATCCCTCTCTCTCCTGTTAGTTGTACTTGAACTCCCTCTCCCTCCTCTAAGTTGTACTTGAACTCCCTCTCCCTCCTCTAATATATACTTGACCTCCCTCCCCCTCCTCTAAGTTGTACTTGACCACCCTCTCCCTCCTTTAATTTGTACTTGAACTCCCTATCCCTCCTGTAAGATGTACTTGACCTCCCCTTCCTACTCTAAGTTGTACTTGAACTCTCTCTCCCTCCTTTAAGTTGTATTGACCTCCCTGTCCCTCCTGTAAGTTGTACTTGAGCTTCTTTTCCCTTCTCTTAGTTGTATTGACCTTCGTCTCCCTCCTCTAAGTAGTAATTGAACCCCCTCTGCCGCCTCTTAGTTTTACTTGAACTCCCTCTCCCTCCTCTAAGTTGTCCTTGAGCTTCCTTTACCTCTTCTTAGTTGTATTGACCTTCCTCTCCCTCCTCTAAGTAGTAATTGAACTTCCTCTCCCTCCTCTAATTTGTACTTGAACTCCCTATCCCTCAAAGTTGCACTAGACCTCCCTCTCCAGCCTCTAAGTTGTACTTGACAACTCTCGCCCTCCTCTAAATTGTACTGGACCACCCTCTCTCTCCTCTAAGTTGTACTTGAACTCCCTCTCTCTGAAAGCTGAACTAGACCTCCCTCTCCCTCCTCTAAGTTGTATTGACCTCCCTCTCCCTCCTTTAAATTGTACTTGAACTCCTTCTCCCACCTCTAAGTTGTACTTGACCTTCCATTCCCTCCTCTAATTTGTACTTGACCTCCCTCCCACTCCTATAATTTGTACTTGACATCCCTCTGGGAGGCCGCCCTTACATAACCAAAGCTCTTAATAGGACGTTAATTAATCAAAAAAACAAAACATCCTTCCTCTCAGTTGCACTAGACCTCCCTCTCCCTCCTCTAAATTGTACTTGACCTCCCTCTCCCTCCACTTACTTGTACTTGACCTCCCTCTCCCTCCTCTAAGTTGTACTTGAACTCTCCGACCTCCTCTTAGTTGTACTTGAACTCCCTATCCCTCCTGTAAGTTGTACTTGACCGCCCTCTTCCGTCTCTAAGTTGTACTTGACCTCCCTATCCCTCCTGTAAGATGTACTTGACCTCCCCTTCCTACTCTAAGTTGTACTTGAACTCTCTCTCCCTCCTTTAAGTTGTATTGACCTCCCTGTCCCTCCTGTAAGTTGTACTTGAGCTTCTTTTCCCTTCTCTTAGTTGTATTGACCTTCGTCTCCCTCCTCTAAGTAGTAATTGAACCCCCTCTGCCGCCTCTTAGTTTTACTTGAACTCCCTCTCCCTCCTCTAAGTTGTACTTGAGCTTCCTTTACCTCTTCTTAGTTGTATTGACCTTCCTCTCCCTCCTCTAAGTAGTAATTGAACTCCCTCTCCCTCCTCTAATTTCTACTTGAACTCCCTATCCCTCAAAGTTGCACTAGACCTCCCTCTCCCGCCTCTAAGTTGTACTTGACAACTCTCGTCCTCCTCTAAGTTGTACTGGACCACCCTCTCTCTCCTCTAAGTTGTACTTGAACTCCCTCTCTCTGAAAGCTGAACTAGACCTCCCTCTCCCTCCTCTACGTTGTATTGACCTCCCTCTCCCTCCTCTAAATTGTACTTGAACTCCTTCTCCCACCTCTAAGTTGTACTTGACCTCCCATTCCCTCCTCTAATTTGTACTTGACCTCCCTCTCACTCCTATAATTTGTACTTGACATCCCTCTGGGAGGCCGCCCTTACATAACCAAAGCTCTTAATAGGACGTTAATTAATCAAAAAAACAAAACATCCTTCCTCTCAGTTGCACTAGACCTCCCTCTCCCTCCTCTAAATTGTACTTGACCTCCCTCTCCCTCCACTTACTTGTACTTGACCTCCCTCTCCCTCCTCTAAGTTGTACTTGAACTCTCCGACCTCCTCTTAGTTGTACTTGAACTCCCTATCCCTCCTGTAAGTTGTACTTGACCGCCCTCTTCCGTCTCTAAGTTGTACTTGACCTCCCTATCCCCTCCTATAAGATGTACTTGACCTCCCCTTCCTACTCTAAGTTGTACTTGAACTCTCTCTCCCTCCTTTAAGTTGTATTGACCTCCCTGTCCCTCCTGTAAGTTGTACTTGAGCTTCTTTTCCCTTCTCTTAGTTGTATTGACCTTCGTCTCCCTCCTCAAAGTAGTAATTGAACCCCCTCTGCCGCCTCTTAGTTTTACTTGAACTCCCTCTCCTCCTCTAAGTTGTACTTGAGCTTCCTTTACCTCTTCTTAGTTGTATTTGACCTTCCTCTCCCTCCTCTAAGTAGTAATTGAACTCCCTCTCCCTCCTCTAATTTCTACTTGAACTCCCTATCCCTCAAAGTTGCACTAGACCTCCCTCTCCCGCCTCTAAGTTGTACTTGACAACTCTCGTCCTCCTCTAAGTTGTACTGGACCACCCTCTCTCTCCTCTAAGTTGTACTTGAACTCTCTCTCTCTGAAAGCTGAACTAGACCTCCCTCTCCCTCCTTTACGTTGTATTGACCTCCCTCTCCCTCCTCTAAATTGTACTTGAACTCCTTCTCCCACCTCTAAGTTGTACTTGACCTCCCATTCCCTCCTCTAATTTGTACTTGACCTCCCTCTCACTCCTATAATTTGTACTTGACATCCCTCTGGGAGGGCCGCCCTTACATAACCAAAGCTCTTAATAGGACGTTTAATTAATAAAAAAAACAAAAAACATCCTTCCTCTCAGTTGCACTAGACCTCCCTCTCCCTCCTATAAATTGTACTTGACCTCCCTCTCCCTCCACTTTACTTGTACTTGACCTCCCTCTCCCTCCTCTAAGTTGTACTTGAACTCTCCGACCTCCTCTTAGTTGTACTTGAACTCCCTATCCCTCCTCTAAGTTGTACTTGACCGCCCTCTTCCGTCTCTAAGTTGTATTTGACCTCCTCCTTCCTACTCTGAACTCCCTCTCCCTCCTTTAAAGTTGTACTTACCTTCCTCTTTTGCCCTCATTTGTAAGTTTGTACTTGACCTCACTTCTCTCCCTCCTGTAAGTTGTACTTGACCTCCCCTCCCTCCTGTAAGTTGTACTTGTGCTTCCTCTCTCTCTTAGTTTGAATTGGACCTTCCTCTCTCTCCTCTAAGTTGTACTTCTTGACCTCTCAAGTGGTTATTGACCTCCCTCTCCCAAGAGTTGTACTTGAATTCCCTTTCCCTCCACTAAGTTGTACTTGACCTCCCTCTCCATCCTCTAAGTTGTATTTGACCTCCCTTCTCCCCTCCTCCCTTCTAAGCTTGTACTTGCACTCCCTCTCCCTTCTCTAAGTTGTACTTTGACCTCTCTTGCCCTCTGTAAGATTGTACTTGACTCACTCTATCCCTCCTCTAAGTTGTACTTGACCTCCCTCTCTCTCCTCTAAGTTGTACTAGACCTTGAGCCTCCCTCTCCCCACTCTCTAAGTTGTACTTGACATCCTCTGGGAGGCCGCCCTTACACTAGCTCTAAAAGTTGTACTTTAGAACTCTCCAAGACATCTTCTAAGTTGTACTTGTAACCTCCCTCTCCCTCCTCTTAGTTGTACTTGACTCCCCTCTCCCTTCTCTAAGTTGTACTTGACCTTAAACTCCATCTCCTCTCTCTTAGTTGTACTTGAACTCCCTTTCCTCTTCTAAGTTGTACTTGACCTCCCTCTCCCTCCGCTATAGTTGTACTTGACCTCCCTAGCTCCCTCCTAATAAGTTTGTACTTGATCCCACTCCTAATCTCTTCTCTAAGTTTTGTACAAGACCTCCTCTCCTTCCTCTAAGTTGCATATTGACCTCCCTCTCCCTCCTCTAAGTTGTACTCTGAACCTCCCTCTCCTTCCTCTAAGTTGTACTTGAACATCCCTCTCCTGCCTCTAAGTTGTACTTGAACCTCCCTCTCCCTTCTCTAAGGTTGTACTAGAACTCCCTCTCCCTCTCTAAGTTGTACTTGACCTCCCTCTCCCTCCTCTTAGTTGTACTTGAACTGACCTCCTTCTCCATCCTCTAAGTTGTACTTGAACTCCTCTCCCTCTCTAAGTTGTACTTGAACTCCCTCTCCCTCCTCTAAGTTTACTTGAACTCCTCCTGCTCCCTCCTCTAAGTTGTACTTGACCTCCCTCTCCCTCCTCCTCTAAGTTGTACTTGACCTCCACTCTCCCTCCTCTAAGTTGTACTTGAACTCTCTCCCTCCTCTAAGTTGTACTTGAACTCCCTCTCCTTCCCTCTAAGTTGTACCTTGACCTCCCTCTCCTCTCTAATTTGTACTTGAACTCCCTGCCCCCTCTAAGTTGTACCTTGAGCTCTTAATCCTTCTCCTTCCTTCCTAAAAAGTTGTACTTGACTCCCTCTTCCCTCCTCTAAGTTGTACTAGACCTTCCCTCTCCCTCCTCTTAAGTTGTACTTGACCTCCCCTCTCTCCTCCTCTCTAAGTTGTACTTGAACTCCCTCTCCCCCTCTAAGTTGTACTTGAACTCCCTCTCCCTCCTCTTAGTTGTACTTGACCTCCCAGCTCCCTCCTCTAAGTTGTACTTTAACTCATTGCCCTCCTCTAAGTTGTACTTGAACTCCCTCTCCCTCCTCTAAGTTGTACTTGACCTCCCTCTCCCTCCTCTAAGTTGTACTTGAACTCCCCTTTCCGCCTCTAAGTTGAACTTGACCTCTCCCTTCCTCTAAGTTTTACTTGACCTCCCTGCTCCCTCCTCTAAGTTGTACTTGAACTCCCTCTCTAACCTTTGTACAAACAAGTTGTACTTCCCTTCCTCTAAGTTGCACTTGACTCCCATCCCTCCTTTAAGTTCTACTTGAACTCCCTCTCCGCCTCTAAGTTGTACTTGACCTGCCTCTGCCCTCCTCTTACTTGTACTCTAATTGAACTTGACCTCCCTCTCCCTCCTCTTACTTGTACTAACCTCCCTCTCCCTCCTCTAAGTTGTACTTGAAATCTCCGTCCTCCTCCTCTTAGTTGTACTTGAACTCCCTCTCCCTCCTCTAAGTTGTACTTGAACTCCCTCTCCCTCCTCTTAGTTGTACTTGACCTCCCTCTCCCTCCTCTAAGTTGTACTTGACTCCCTCTCCCTCCTCTAAGTTGTACTGGACTCCCTCTCCCTCCTCTTAGTTGTACTGGACCTACCCCTTCTCTCCTCTAAGTTATACTTGACCTCCTGCTCCCTCCTCTAAGTTGTACTTGAACTCCCTCTCCTGCCTCTAAGTTGTACTTGACCTCCCTCTCCATCATTTAAGTTCTACTTGAACTCCCTCTCCCGCCTCTAAGTTGTACTTGACCTTCCTCTTCCTACTCTTAGTTGTACTTGAACTGCCTTCTCCCTCCTCCAAGTTGTATTGACCTTCCTCTCCCTCCTCTAAGTAGTAATTGAACTCCCTCTCCCGCCTCTTAGTTTTACTTGAACTCCCTCTCCCTCCTCTAAGTTGTACTTGAGCTTCCTTTCCCTCCTCTTAGTTGTATTGACCTTCCTCTCTCTACTCTAAGTAATAATTGAACTCCCTCTCCCTCCTCTAAGTTGTACTTGAACTCCCTCTCCCTCAAAGTTGAACTAGACCTCCCTCTCCCTTCTCTAAGTTGTACTTGACCACTCTTGCCCTCTTCTAAGTTGTACTGGACCTCACTCTCTCTCCTCTAAGTTGTACTTTAACTCCCTCTCCCTTTTCTAAGTTGTACTAGACCTTCCTCAGCCTCCTCTTAGTTGTATTGACCTTCCTCTCTCTACTCTAAGTAGTAATTGAACTCCCTCTCCCGCCTCTTAGTTTTACTTGAACTCCCTCTCCCTCCTCTAAGTTGTACTTGAGCTTCCTTTCCCTCCTCTTAGTTGTATTGACCTTCCTCTCTCTACTCCAAGTAGTAATTGAACTCCCTCTCCCTCCTCTAAGTTGTACTTGAACTCCCTCTCCCTCAAAGTTGAACTAGACCTCCCTTTCCCTTCTCTAAGTTGTACTTGACCACTCTTGCCCTCTTCTAAGTTGTACTGGACCTCACTCTCTCTCCTCTAACTTGTACTTGAACTCCCTCTCCCTTTTCTAAGTTGTACTAGACCTTCCTCAGCCTCCTGTTAGTTGTACTTGACCTCCCTTTCACTCTTCTCATTTGTACTTGACATCCCTCTGGGAGGCCGCCCTTACATAACCATAGCTCTTAATAGGACGTTAATTAATCAAACAAACAAAACATCCTTCTTCTAAGTTGCACTTGACCTCCCACTCCCTCCTCTTACTTGTACTAGACCTCCCTCTCCCTCCTCTAGGTTGTACCTGAAATCTCCTTGAACTCCTCTTCCTCTCTAGTTGTTGAACTCCCTCTCCCTTCTTAACTTGACCTCCCTCCTCCTCCCTCTCCCTCCTCTAAGTTGTACTGGACCTACCTCTCTCTCCTCTAAGTTGTACTTGACCTCCCGCTCCCTCCTCTAAGTTGTACTTGAACTCCCATACCCTCCTCTAAGTTGTACTTGAACTCCCTTTCCCGCCTCTAAGTTGTGCTTGACCTCCCTCTCCCTCCTTTAAGTTCTACTTGAACTCCCTCTTCCGCCTCTAAGTTGTACTTGAGCTGCCTCTGCCTCTCGAAGTTGCACTTGACCTCCCCACTCCCTCCTCTTACTTGTACTAGACCTCCCTCTCCCTCCTCTTAGTTGTACCTGGAATCTCCGTCCTCCTCTTAGTTATACTTGAACTCCCTCTACCTCCTCTAAGTTGTAGTTGAACTCCCTCTCCCTCCTCTAAGTTATACTTGACCTACCGCTCCCTCCTCTAAGTTGTACATGAACTCCCATTCCCTCCTCTAAGTTGTACTTGAACTCCCTCTCCCGCCTCAAAGTTGTACTTGACCTCCCTCTCCCTCCTTTTAGTTCTACTTGAACTCCCTCTTCCGCCTCTAAGTTGTACTGGACCTCCCGCTTCCTCCTCTAAGTTGGACTTGAACTCCCATTCCTTCCTCTACGTTGTACTTGAACTCCCTCTCCCGCCTCTAAGATGTACTTGACCTCCCTCTCCCTCCTTTAAGTTCTGCTTGAACTCCCTCTTCCGCCTCTAAGTTGTACTTGACCTTCCTCTTCCTACTCTTAGTTGTACTTGAACTCCCTCTCCCTCCTCTAAGTTGTATTGACCTTCCTCTCCCTCCTCTAAGTTGTAATTGAACTCCCTCTCCCGCCTCTTAGTTTTACTTGAACTCCCTTTCCCTCCTTTAAGTTTACTTGAGCTTCCTTTCCCTCCTCTTAGTTGTATTGACCTTCCTCTCTCTACTCTAAGTAGTAGTTGAACTCCCTCTCCATCCTCTAAGTTGTACTTGAACTCCCTCTTCCTCAATGTGTTGAACTAGACCTTCCTCTCCCTACTCTAAGTTGTATTGACCTCCCTCTCCCTCCTCTAAGTTGTACTTAAACTCCCTCTCCCACAAAGTTGCACTAGACCTCCCTCTCCCTCCTCTAAGATGTATTGACCTCCCTCTCTCGTCTCTAAGTTGTACTTGAACTCCCTCTCCCTTCTCTAAGTTGTACTGGACCTCACTCTCTCTCCTCTAAGTTGTACTAGACCTTCCTCAGCCTCCTCTTAGTTGAACTTGACCTCCCTTTCCCTCAAAGTTGTACTAGACCTCACTCTCCCTCCTCTACGTTGTATTGACCTCCCTCTCCCTCCTCTAAGTTGTATTGACCTCCCTCCTCAAAGTTATACTAGACCTGCCTCTGCCTCCTCGAAGTTTTACTTGACCTCCCTCTCACTCCTCTTAGTTGTACTTGAACTCCCTTTCCCTCAAAGTTGCACTAGACCTTCCTTTCCCTCCTCTTAGTTGTATTAACATTCCTCTCTCGCCTCTAAGGTGTACTTGAACTCCCTCTCCCTTCTCTAAGTTTTACATGACCACCACTCTCGCCCTCCTCTTAGTTGTAACGGACCTCCCTCTCCCTCCTCTAAGTTGTACTTGAACTCCCTCTCCCTTTTCTAAGTTGTACTATACCTGCCTCTGCCTCCTCTTAGTTGTACTTGACCTCCCTCCTCTTCCTCAAACTTGTACTAGACCTCCCTCTCCCTCCTCTCTACGTTGTATTGACCTCCCTCTCCCTCATTTTAGTTGTATTGACCTCCCTCCTCAAACTTGTACTAGACCTGCCTCTGCCTTCTCGAAGTTGTACTTGACCTCCCTCTCCTTCATCTAAGTTGTACTTGACTTCCCTCTCACTCCTCTAAATTGTACTTAAACTCCAAATTCCTTATCCCTCCTATATGTTGTACTTAACCTCCCTCTCCCACCTCTAAGTCGTATTGACCTCCCTCGCCTTCCTCTTAGGTGTACTTGACCTCCCTTTCCCTCCATGGTAACTGACTGAATGCACATATTTCTAATAATATTGATTATCTGAAGTGTATGACGTCACTCATGCGAGAGTATGACGTCACATGCGCGGAAAGTTACATGAATTGGGTAATATTCCACCAAAATAACGTGAAGGTACCAGACAGATCGGAAGAGATAGAAACATCTAGTACTGGGTTGCGTGAGATTTCCTTGTCCGAAATGCGATAATAAAAGAATCTTACATGGGACTGTGAAGTGGACAGGGATATCCCAACCTTCGTGAAAGATTTTGGCCGGTCAACCCGAGGCTTTGGTTGACCGGCACGAGAGTGAGATATCCCTGTCCACTTAAGACCTGTTTGGTATTCAACCGACGGCAAAATCTTTCACGAGAGTTGATATATCCCTATCCACTTCACAGATTCATGTTTGATGAAAGACGACTCTGTTTCAAGCTTTTTCATCGCGTCATTATCGCATGAACGGCGTTATGCTTTAAAATTGATGACGTCATACAATGCGCGCCAAAGATACACCGCATGTATTGATGACGTCACGCTATTGTCTAGCACGTGTGAGCTGTCTTCACCCCCTGTGTAAGATAGAGATATTTTTCCCTAACAACCACGGAATATTCCCGTGAAGTATTGTAGAATATGATTTCTTGACCAGAGTCCTTAAACAAATGAAAACGTAACGTGAGGTGTATTTGTCAAGTCGTTAAGAAGATAGTCATTTAAGGAAAAGAGAAAAAATAATATCCCAAATTTGGTCGTCTTTAGCGATCGCGCAATTATGTATTAATAGACACAATTCTGCCATCTCACAGGTATATCAGGTGATTCTAAATTGATGTTGGTATAAAGTACGTTTTAATTGGATTATGTTCATGATTTAATCAACGTTTGATTCATAGACGTTGTGTGGCGACGTAGACACCAGTTAACGTTACACGGCTTACATATTTCCATATACCGATCGCGACGAAGACCTATGACATCAGCAGTATAAATGAACTGAAAGTTAGAAAATTTTATGTAATCGAAACATAGAAGAAATGATTCAAATGTGCATCTGATTTAACATTGTCATTTTTTTCAAAATAGGCATACATCTATCGGGGATCGGCCGACAAACTGGACATGGTACAGAAGATCCCGATCACGACTAAATTATTTATAGAATTGTAGAATGAGGATAGAAGGTCATTTTTCATGAATCTACAAGAGGTTTGATCATAAATTTTGCCGTTTTAACACTCGACTTCATCTCATGTTTAAACTTAAATTCATGACTAACTTGCAGTAGATTCATGAGAAATTTCCGCTAATTGGTCAAAATTGTTTGAGATATATTGTAAGTGTACACAATGACTGGGTCACTTTTATCACATGAAGTTATGCTTATATTAAGTATCAACATATTGTATACGCAAACTTACAACAATAGGAACTGATCCTGTATTTTTACTGTCATTAACAACTGTTCTTGTTTGCCAGATACACGTACTGGATGAAGACATAATTTTAAGGGGGAAATCATGTACTATTCAAACCGATCCTCATATCAACACGTTCGATGGCAGGTATGTAATATTACATCTTATTATACCTCACTTTCATTTAGAATGTTCTGATTGGATTTAACTTGATCACATGGCATTGAATAAGTTAAGATATTTTACCGGGATTTGAAGGCGAGGGAAATAACCCCTGAGGAAAATAACCCCAGGAAAATAACCCTTTGGAAGCACCGCATGTGACCGAAATTTGACGTCATCTTTGCAACGTCAACCAACAATAAGAACGCTGTTGCTTAAATTTTATCAAAGTTGTTGGGAAGTAACTTATTGAGTTATTTTACCTCAGATTTTTTTTCTTCTAATTTTGTTCGGTATAATAAATTAATTATGTCCCTATGTGTCGGGATACTTCTAGAATTGTCTCCCTGCAGAGAGTTATTTTCTCGAGGGCGAACCTCGAGAAAAAATAACTGGAGACAATTCTAGATGTATCCCTCCAAAGAAGGCCATAATTGTATAATATTAAAGGATTTAGATATCTGTACCACCAACAATGTGGCGGCTATTATGTTTCTACTAATTTGTTTTCAATATTATATATTGAATCAAACCGTTTAACTAATTTCAAAGTAACCAGGCGAGGTCGGATTTAAATTGTCGTTGCTCTCAATATTGTCACGACATCGTTGCAGCATATATATAACGATATTAATGCTAATGTTGGCGCAGTGGTATTGGACTTATTTAGAGAATACCTATAATTATCCCCCGCTTTCTCCGAAACGGGGGATATTAATTTGGGTTTGTCCCTCTGTCTGTCTGTTTGTCCGTCTGTCTTTAACACTTCGTACAATAACTGTAATAAATATTAACCGATTTTCTTCAAACTTCGTAACAAGGTCAAATGCCTTATGGGCTTGGCCAAGTTCGTTTGGCCGACATTATGTAGTGGAGTTATGGCCCTTTGATGTACTAAAAACGTCACTTTCTGCCATTCCCTGTGCAATATTTGTAACAAATGTAAATAGATTTTCTTAAAAGTTAGTATCGATGTTAAATGCCTTAAGAGCTCAGTCAAGTTTAATAGTCACTTTCACTTGACATTATTTTACACATCTTATTTCCGAATAAGACTTCAGTTTATTTTTTCATGTTTCAACCAAAGTTAAACCTAACCTCAATCATGTTTACTTACAATATATCCTGAAAGCTGTGGATGGAAATGCCACGGCTTTGCTTGTTATTTTAATTTTAATCCTCTTAATGGTAAAACATAATTTCAACTAGAGAGTGATTTATTTAATACCAAATAATATTAGTGATATAAACCAAACTACATCAGGGACATGGAATCCTTAAACAACTAGGTCGTCTTTCAAATTCAGGCACGTGCGGTTTCTGCTGGAAGGAGAGTATATCATTTACCAACATGAAACGATACCTATTCGGGTAAGTGTACATAGAACTGCTGTAAATCAACCTTCATTTTAAACTATGAAGATGTTATCATCAGCCATACAAACAAGTTAATACGATACTATATCGTATAGCTGGTATTTTTGACGGCTTCACAGAACATTAATATCATCGCGAAACTTTAAGCTGCAACATATTAAGAAATAATTGAGTTAGACATCGTTTTTAGGTAAAACACCGAAAATAATAGCACGCGAAAATAACCGGTTATACCAGTATTGGAAAAATAGGTACGTAGACGAGAAGATACTGAACTGAAATTAAATTTGGTAATGTTTGTGTTCTACAGATCCATGCAGTATTTGACACGTGCTGGCAGGCAGCACGAGGTTCTTGTACATGTGGTGTAGCAATAAGGTACATAGACGCTGTTTTTGTACTCAATTTCTGTAAAGAGAAGATTGGAGAAGAATGGCTGCCTACATCTAATGTAAACAAATACGTAGAGATGAGAGCTTGTGAAGACTCAAGTATGACGGTACAATACACTTCAGGAATATATACGGTAAGGATACGTATACATACCTCATAAGCATTATATATCTCAAAAACAACAGTAATTGGTAGAACTGTTTTATCCGGGTCTCGAACTTACGATCGAAAGCACCATCGCCTAGCATACCTGTAGCTTCCATCACTGTGCTACATCCACGTTTTCAAAAAAATAGAAGTTTCAGTCGCGACTGGCCTAATATCGTGGTATTGTCACAGTGACAGAACAGAGACAACTCCTCATTTAATTTAATAGATGGATCGTAATGTATATAATATGAACTGTACTTATATAATGGATATCAACGAAGTAAAACAATAAGTGTTATTACTATTTTTGCAAATGAAAATACACCTTAATGAATATCAGTTCTCATACTAGACCAACTGCCTTTTAAATGTGTTTTTTTTCGATACAGGTTACACTTCCTTCGGGAACGGTAATCAAGATGAGACTTCATTTAGGTGCACTAAACACACACATATTTGTATTCGAATTGATGCCGTCTCTATCAGACTGGAGAGCGACCAGTGGAATGTGTGGTTTTCTAGATGGTGTTAAGGATAATGACATCAGAGATAGAGATGGAAAGAAGGTCCGCGGTTTTGGGAATATTTGGCTGTAGGTATATGGATAGCAATGTATAAAAGCAGTTAAACAAGCAGAGGTCCCCTAACGCTTTCACGGCTGCCGCCGTTCCCATCTTTAAAGATGACATCACAACAACATGATATATAAGATCATTGTGATAAACTCAATGGCCGCAACATTTCCACCTAATCTGTAAAATAAAATAGAAAGGATAAAGGTGATTAGTTATAAACCTCCAATATCATATAACCTAAGTTTAGTTTCAAAGTAACCCTATCCTAAGATCAGATGTGATGTTCCTTGTAAGGGAGGTGCTGCTATACAAATATAAGTTAATTTGCCTTTTTCTTATTTCAGATTGAACTCAACACTTGACGGGCCCTCGCTGTTTACCTCTAATCCCGAGCTGGTGGACTTACCACGACCATCACTACAATACTGTCAATGTCCAGTACGCGGCGACGACAGGCCAAGTTTAATCTCCCAGACACATTGCAACCTGACTTCACCTTCGGAATCGTGTGAATGGTTGAGCGATTTCAGCTCGTATGTCACACAATGTGATAAATATCGTGAAAATGTAAGGGAAAAACGTGATACCTCTGGATACTTACACCGGCACCCACGATCTACAGATGAAGATATTGAAGTACCAAGATTCGATCTCAAACTGGATGAAACATATGCAAATTCACCAGATGAAGTATGTATGCTACTCCTATAAAATCATATAAAAAACGGTGTTCAAGCTGATGTTAAAAATCCCACAGGAACTGTCAACAGCTCGATTTTATTTAAACTTTGCATATGGGAAGTACTAATACTTGTCCCTCTAAAATAGCACTATCTTTGTCTTTCAATGATTTCAAAAAGACCCAACTGGCGTTACCATATATTTAGTGATCATTTTCATTAAAACTACCTGCATGACATGCCAAAAATAGGTCATCCTTTGTTAAATATTCTATATTTTTATTCATAAATAATTTTGAGTAGATCGTATATATTTTTTTCAGATTTGAAATGGAAAATTTAGCGTAATCAATATGTAACAAAGAACACTTTTGGGGAAAAGAGAAAACAGAACATTGCTCTTTATCATCTCATTTCACTCTATTAACGGGTGTATCCACAATTTTACCCTGCATTAAAATACTTTCTGAGCTATCTCTTCCGATCTCAAAATCGATCCGGTATTCGTAATTGGGTGGGATCGGTTAAGGAAGTTTTATTTACTATTAATAAAGAGGAATTCATTCCGTACATGGCATCCATGTTCAGTTTCTAGAGGTGATCGGTTTAGAGAAGGTTCGGTTTCAGGAAGTCACACTGTATTTTTAAAATCAAAATCTGGGAAAACAGTTTTTTGGTGACTTGCAGATAGCGATTGCAGATACATGCAGCAACGGACAACTTTTTTCGTTAATTAACCTAGATATACATTTCAAGCTTCAGTTTTCAGAGTCCAAATTATATGAAAACGATGTGTAGTAATAATTTTAGATGCTAACTACATGCACTAACAACACTTTCGAAAATATTGGTCGCCATGATAATACAATGAAGGCGTTTGATTGGCTGAAGTTAAGATAATGTCAGATTTAAGTGAAAATTGAAATATTGGAGTAATAAAGTGTGCTGAATAAAATCGTATCACTTTCAAAAAGATTGATTGACATGGTAACAAAATGATGACATCTGATTGGTTAACATATAGACTTTGTCAGAATTAAGTAAAAGTTGTTCATATGGGTTATGACGTATACAGAATAAGATAGTAACAGTTTTAACATCTTTGTTGTCGTGGTAACGAAATTAAGACCCTGGATTGGTCAAAACTAAGATTATAGCGTTTGTAGTGTTGTAATATGTTTTAGTTTAAACATATTATAAATGAAAATCAGAATGTTATTCTGTTTTGCTCTTTTTTAATCAATTTTTAAACAAGTTTCCAAAAGAGAGAAAGATTCGAGTTTGAATTGCTAATGAAAATACAATTTTGTCAATTATTATTAGATTTCTGTTCTGACATCAAAAAGAAACTATTTAAGAGAATTTCTAGTTGTTAAGCTTTTTGTACTGTTAGTAAAAATGCGAGAATAAAAAAATACACTAATTTCATAGTATACATGTATATGTTAGTTTACTTATTTAGATCAGTTTTGAATTTAAAGTCTTCTGAGGCAAATGTTAAGTTGTAGGGAAAATCTCACTAGCGTCATTTCAGTCTTTAAATAGCTATTTTTTTGCGGATTGTTTTCAAAAATATCTGCTTAAAGATTAAATGTATACCATGTTTTTATGAACAATATCGATAACATGCCAAAGATTTGGAGCAAACCCAACACCTTCAGTTTAATCCTGTCAAAAATTATTTTTGTGCTATAAAACTCAATTTGCAGTCAAAGTAGTTAGTAAATACCCTTATTAAAGGGAACAAAATAGAAAATGATTTCTCTTTCATTTCATTTTGCGGACCCACTTTTGAACTATACTTGATAGTGTTATACTATTATAGAATTTAATCGTCAAGTTTGATTTGAACTTCATTGATTTTTTTGTTTCAGAATATTACCTGGATAAATGGTTGGAATGAGTCCCTAGCAGAAGAGGTCTGTCGGAACACAATGGATAGCGATCCTATGCTCATTAAATGTAAAGATTTCGTATTCGTGATGAATGACATTACAGAAAACGGGATACAGGAATGCATGGATGATATCATGGTAAATAATTCGATTCACAATATCTTTTCATTTCATCTCATTATGTATATTGAAACTCAAATTATTGTCTTGCAAATACTCATATCAATACAATTATCATATTCAGATATCTGGACATGCTGGGTTTTTGGAAGACACCAAGAAAGCCTTGCAAACGACGTGTCAAGGTGAAGCAGAGCGTTTCGAAAATTTAACAACACATGCTAATGGTACATCCGCGTCATTTCTGGAGGAACTGTTGGAATTAAGCTGTACAGATAATTGTTCTGGGAATGGCATTTGCATAAATGGTAGGCAGACAATTATAATAGGATGTCAATGATTATAAGTTATGCAAGTATGAGCTTAGTACAATACTAATGCTCAGCAGTGCGCTCAATGTTATGCTAAAACATACATATATTTACATTTTTACAAAAAGAATCGTAAAATACATGTATGTGGATGTGAAATACAATTGAAATTGATTAAGCTTAAGAATATGATATTTTTCAGGAACTTGTGATTGCTATTCCGATTTCTATGGAGAAAGCTGTATACTGAAAACTAATATAGCACCTGAAATATTATCTGGAGGAATAACTTGTCCGAACGATCAAAAATCCTGCAAGGCATTTGTTATCTCTGGGATTAATTTCCTTGACGTCAGTTTAACATGTCTTGTTCGACCGATAAAGGTATGTTTGATATTTTATCAAAGCCTAATAAAAGTCAACAAAAATATTAAATAACACATATTTCAAATTTTAAAACATTCAACTGTTAAAGTTACACTATATATATGTATGTATTTTTAATCATATAGCCTTAGAAACTTACCAAATATGTAAAAAGATAAAGCAGTTGATATAATAGTAACAACGGTTAAAACATTGATTTCTTTCCTGAACTACAGGTTTATTATGACCGATTGGAAATTGATGGATCCCAACAGTCTTTTCCTGCGAGGTATTTGAATGATTTTAGCTGTATATGTACCATCCCGGATTCCATCCGCAGACGGCGGTCGGGCCGATAGCGAACAGGTTTATGCGGAAGGCTACAAGTTGAGCATCTCAAATGACGGAATCAACTACAGTAATGAGACCACTATTTTAGCGTATAACCCGACATGCTATGACTGTAATATAACCAGTCTGAGCTGCATACAACTATCAGTATGTATATATTTTATTTCGATCTTATTGTGTTTTACTAATGCTATGGTTACAATGATCGGCCAATGTCCGGGGATATGGGTTAATCGGGAGCACACCGCTGATTTTGGCCATATTTCCGACATCGGATAACACTGGTCAAAAAAATTTTTTAGCTTCGAGTTAAAACTCTTCGGACACCTTTCTGATGCTGCCTGAGAGCCCCGGCCACCGTTCAGCATTGTCTGGTGTCCGGCTAGGGACCAGGCCTAAAATAGCTAAAATCATGCCGGGAGTATATCCTAAGCCTAATAGGAAGGGATTGTGACCAAATCATTAATTCAATCGTTGATGTTGAAATGCGATTTTATTGTTTCATCTATTCTGCGTATTCTACTATTATATTCTGGAACTGATATGATGATACTCTAACAATATAATATATCTATACTAAATATCAATTTTAAGATTTTTTTTAAAGTTCTGTTTACATATTGTTTAACATGAATTTAAGTGACGTGCTTTCGTGATATATCACTATTAAAAAGGGCAACAGTTTCACTATACAAGAAGACACAACACGAATATACCGAAGTCTCTCAAAACATGCACCTCACACTACATACACGCTACACACCGCAAACATGGAAGGCCATCCTTACATGAACATATCTGTTAATAGGACGTTAATAGATAACAAACATTTATTAAGTACTTCATGTAAGTTTAAAAATAATATATTTATTAATAATTTGTTTGCTCCCTCCTCTAAGTTACCACGTGCACGCATTCTGATTTGCTGACACAGTGACCTTTGACCGAACTACTTACTTATTTCTCAGTGTCACTAAGTTGTATTTGACCTCCCTCTCCCTCCTCTAAGTTGTACTTGAACTCCTTCTCCTTCCTCTATAGTTGTACCTGACCTCCCTCTCTCTTCTCTAAGTTGTACTAGAGCTCATTCTCTTCTCTTAGTTGTACTTGACCTTATTCTCCTTCCTCTTAGTTGTACTTGAACTCCTTCTCTCTCCTCTTAATTGTACTTGAACTCCCTCTCGCTCCCTCTAAGTTGTACTGGACCTCCCTTTCCCTCCTCTAATTGTACTTGAACTCCCTCTCCCTCCTCTTAGTTGTACTTGAACTCCCTCTCCTTCCTCTAAGTTGTACTGAACTCCCTCTCCCTCCTCTAAATTGTACTTGAACTGACTCTCCTCCTCTAAGTTGTAACTGACCTCCCTCTCCTTCCTCTAAATTGTACTTGAACTCCCTCTCCTTCCTCTAAATTGTACTTGAACTCCCTCTGATTCACATAAGTTGTACTTGACTATCCCTCTCCCTCCTCTAAGTTGTACTTGACCTCCCCTCTCCTTCCTCTAAGTTGTACTTAAACTCCCTTTTCCTCCTCTAAGATATACTTGAACTCCCGCTCCCTCCTCTAAGTTGTACTTTACCTCCCTCTCCCTCCTGTAAGTTGTACTTAAACTCCTCTCCCTCCTCTAAGTTGTACTTGACCTCCTTTCCTTCCTCTACGTTGTTACTTGAACTCCATCTTCCTCCTCTAATTTGTACTTGACCTACCTCTTACTCCTTAATTTGTACTTGATCTCCCTCTGGGAGGCCGCCTTTACATAACCATAACTCTTAATAGGATGTTAATTAATCAAACAAACAAAACATCCTCTCTCTTAGTTGTACCTGAACTCTCCGTCCTTCTCTAAGTTGTACTTGACCTCCCTTTTCCCTCCTTTAATTTTTTACTTGACCTCCCTCTACCTCCTCAAAGTTGTACTAGACCTGCCTCTGCCTCCTCTTTGTTATACTTGACCTCCCTTTTCCTCCTCTAAGTTAAACTTGACATCCCTCTGCCTCCTTCAAATTGTACTTGACCTCCCTCTCTCTCCTCCAATTTGTACTTGACCTCCTTCTGGGAGGCCGCCCTTACATAGCCATAGCTCTTAAATAGGACTTTAATTAATCAAACAAACAAAACATCCTTCCTCTAAATTGTACCTGAACTCTCCGTCCTCCTCGTAGTTGTTCTTGAACTCCCATTCCTCCTCTAAGTAGTACTTAAACTTTCTCTCCCTCCTCTGAGTTGTACTTGAACTCCCTCTCCCTCCTCTAAGTTGTACTTGAACTCCCTGTCACTCCACTATGTTGTACTTGAACTCCCCCTCCTTCCTCTATGTTGTACCTGACCTGACCTTCCTCTCTCTTCTCTAAGTTGTACTTGAATTCCTTATCCCTTCTCTAAGTTGTACTTGACCTCCCTCTCCCTCCTCTAATTTGTACTTGACCTCCCTCTCACTCCTATTATTTGTACTTGACATCCCTCTGGGAGGCCGCCCTTACATACCCATAGCTCTTAATAGGACGTTAATTAATCAAAAAAACAAAACATCCTTCCTCTAAGTTTCACTAGACCTCCCTTTCCCTCCTCTAAATTGTACTTGACCTCCCTCTCCCTCCAGTTACTTGTACTTGACCTCTCTCTCCCTCCTCTAAGTTGTACTTGAACTCTCCGACCTCCTCTTAGTTGTACTTGATCTCCCTCCTCTCTCCTCTAAGTTGTACTTAAACTCCCTCTCCCTTCTCTAAGTTGTATTTGACCTTCCTTTCCTTACTCTAAGTTGTACTTGAACTCCATCTTCATCCTCTAATTTGTACTTGACCTACCTCTTACTCCTCTAATTTGTACTTGATCTCCCTCTGGGAGGCCGCCTTTACATAACCATAACTCTTAATAGGACGTTAATTAATCAAACAAACAAAACATCCTCTTTCATAGTTGTACCTGAACTCTCCGTCCTTATCTAAGTTGTACTTGACCTCCCTTTCCCTCCTTTAATTTTTACTTGACCTCCCTCTACCTCCTCAAAGTTGTACTAGACCTGCCTCTGCCTACTCTTTGTTATACTTGACCTCCCTTTCCCTCCTCTAAGTTATACTTGACATCCCTCTGCCTCCTTCAAATTGTACTTGACCTCCTTCTGGGAGGCCGCCCTAACATAGCCATAGCTCTTAATAGGACTTTAATTAATCAAACAAACAAAACATCCTTCCTCTAAATTGTACCTGAACTCTCCGTCCTCCTCGTAGTTGTACTTGAACTCCCTTTCCCTCCTCTAAGTTGTACTTTAACTTTCTCTCCCTCCTCTAAGTTGTACTTGAACTCCCTCTCCCTCCTCTAAGTTGTACTAGAACTCCCTGTCACTCCTCTATGTTGTACCTGACCTTCCTCTCTCTTCTCTAAGTTGTACTTGAACTCCTTATCCCTTCTCTAAATTGTACTTGACCTTATTCTCCTTCCTCTTAGTTGTACTTGAAATCCCTCTCTCTCCTGTTAGTTGTACTTGAACTCCCTCTCCCTCCTCTAAGTTGTACTTGAACTCCCTCTCCCTCCTCTAATATATACTTGACCTCCCTCCCCCTCCTCTAAGTTGTACTTGACCACCCTCTCCCTCCTTTAATTTGTACTTGAACTCCCTATCCCTCCTGTAAGATGTACTTGACCTCCCCTTCCTACTCTAAGTTGTACTTGAACTCTCTCTCCCTCCTTTAAGTTGTATTGACCTCCCTGTCCCTCCTGTAAGTTGTACTTGAGCTTCTTTTCCCTTCTCTTAGTTGTATTGACCTTCGTCTCCCTCCTCTAAGTAGTAATTGAACCCCCTCTGCCGCCTCTTAGTTTTACTTGAACTCCCTCTCCCTCCTCTAAGTTGTCCTTGAGCTTCCTTTACCTCTTCTTAGTTGTATTGACCTTCCTCTCCCTCCTCTAAGTAGTAATTGAACTTCCTCTCCCTCCTCTAATTTGTACTTGAACTCCCTATCCCTCAAAGTTGCACTATAGACCTCCCTCTCCAGCCTCTAAGTTGTACTTGACAACTCTCGCCCTCCTCTAAATTGTACTGGACCACCCTCTCTCTCCTCTAAGTTGTACTTGAACTCCCTCTCTCTGAAAGCTGAACTAGACCTCCCTCTCCCTCCTCTAAGTTGTATTGACCTCCCTCTCCCTCCTTTAAATTGTACTTGAACTCCTTCTCCCACCTCTAAGTTGTACTTGACCTTCCATTCCCTCCTCTAATTTGTACTTGACCTCCCTCCCACTCCTATAATTTGTACTTGACATCCCTCTGGGAGGCCGCCCTTACATAACCAAAGCTCTTAATAGGACGTTAATTAATCAAAAAAACAAAACATCCTTCCTCTCAGTTGCACTAGACCTCCCTCTCCCTCCTCTAAATTGTACTTGACCTCCCTCTCCCTCCACTTACTTGTACTTGACCTCCCTCTCCCTCCTCTAAGTTGTACTTGAACTCTCCGACCTCCTCTTAGTTGTACTTGAACTCCCTATCCCTCCTGTAAGTTGTACTTGACCGCCCTCTTCCGTCTCTAAGTTGTTCTTGACCTCCCTATCCCTCCTGTAAGATGTACTTGACCTCCCCTTCCTACTCTAAGTTGTACTTGAACTCTCTCTCCCTCCTTTAAGTTGTATTGACCTCCCTGTCCCTCCTGTAAGTTGTACTTGAGCTTCTTTTCCCTTCTCTTAGTTGTATTGACCTTCGTCTCCCTCCTCTAAGTAGTAATTGAACCCCCTCTGCCGTCTCTTAGTTTTACTTGAACTCCCTCTCCCTCCTCTAAGTTGTACTTGAGCTTCCTTTACCTCTTCTTAGTTGTATTGACCTTCCTCTCCCTCCTCTAAGTAGTAATTGAACTCCCTCTCCCTCCTCTAATTTCTACTTGAACTCCCTATCCCTCAAAGTTGCACTAGACCTCCCTCTCCCGCCTCTAAGTTGTACTTGACAACTCTCGCCCTCCTCTAAGTTGTACTGGACCACCCTCTCTCTCCTCTAAGTTGTACTTGAACTCCCTCTCTCTGAAAGCTGAACTAGACCTCCCTCTCCCTCCTCTACGTTGTATTGACCTCCCTCTCCCTCCTCTAAATTGTACTTGAACTCCTTCTCCCACCTCTAAGTTGTACTTGACCTCCCATTCCCTCCTCTAATTTTTACTTACTTGACCTCCCTCTCACTCCTATAATTTGTACTTGACATCCCTCTGGGAGGCCGCCCTTACATAACCAAAGCTCTTAATAGGACGTTAATTAATCAAAAAAACAAAACATCCTTCCTCTCAGTTGCACTAGACCTCCCTCTCCCTCCTCTAAATTGTACTTGACCTCCCTCTCCCTCCACTTACTTGTACTTGACCTCCCTCTCCCTCCTCTAAGTTGTACTTGAACTCTCCGACCTCCTCTTAGTTGTACTTGAACTCCCTATCCCTCCTGTAAGTTGTACTTGACCGCCCTCTTCCGTCTCTAAGTTGTACTTGACCTCCCTATCCCTCCTATAAGATGTACTTGACCTCCCCTTCCTACTCTAAGTTGTACTTGAACTCTCTCTCCCTCCTTTAAGTTGTATTGACCTCCCTGTCCCTCCTGTAAGTTGTACTTGAGCTTCTTTTCCCTTCTCTTAGTTGTATTGACCTTCGTCTCCCTCCTCAAAGTAGTAATTGAACCCCCTCTGCCGCCTCTTAGTTTTACTTGAACTCCCTCTCCCTCCTCTAAGTTGTACTTGAGCTTCCTTTACCTCTTCTTAGTTGTATTGACCTTCCTCTCCCTCCTCTAAGTAGTAATTGAACTCCCTCTCCCTCCTCTAATTTCTACTTGAACTCCCTATCCCTCAAAGTTGCACTAGACCTCCCTCTCCCGCCTCTAAGTTGTACTTGACAACTCTCGCCCTCCTCTAAGTTGTACTGGACCACCCTCTCTCTCCTCTAAGTTGTACTTGAACTCTCTCTCTCTGAAAGCTGAACTAGACCTCCCTCTCCCTCCTCTACGTTGTATTGACCTCCCTCTCCCTCCTCTAAATTGTACTTGAACTCCTTCTCCCACCTCTAAGTTGTACTTGACCTCCCATTCCCTCCTCTAATTTGTACTTGACCTCCCTCTCACTCCTATAATTTGTACTTGACATCCCTCTGGGAGGCCGCCCTTACATAACCAAAGCTCTTAATAGGACGTTAATTAATATAAAAAAACAAAACATCCTTCCTCTCAGTTGCACTAGACCTCCCTCTCCCTCCTATAAATTGTACTTGACCTCCCTCTCCCTCCACTTACTTGTACTTGACCTCCCTCTCCCTCCTCTAAGTTGTACTTGAACTCTCCGACCTCCTCTTAGTTGTACTTGAACTCCCTATCCCTCCTCTAAGTTGTACTTGACCGCCCTCTTCCGTCTCTAAGTTGTATTTGACCTCCTCCTTCCTACTCTAAGTTGTACTTGAACTCCCTCTCCCTCCTTTAAGTTGTATTGACCTTCCTCTCCCTCTTGTAAGTTGTGCTTGACCTTCCCTATCCCTCCTGTAAGTTGTACTTGAGCTTCCTTTCTCTTCTCTTAGTTGAATTGACCTTCCTCTCTCTCCTCTAAGTTGCATTGACCTCCCTCTCCCTCCACAAGTTGTACTTGAATTCCCTTTCCCTCAAAGTTGCACTAGACCTCCTTCTCCATCCTCTAAGTTGTATTGACCTCCCTCTCCCGTCTCTAACTTGTACTTTAACTCCCTCTCCCTTCTCTAAGTTGTACTTGATCACTCTTGCCCTCTTCTAAGTTGTACTTGACCTCACTCTCTCTCCTCTAAGTTGTACTTGAACTCCCTCTCCCTTTTCTAAGTTGTACTAGACCTTAAACTCCATCTCCCTCCTCTAATTTGTACCTGACCTCCCTTTCACTCTTCAAATTTGTACTTGACATCCCTCTGGGAGGCCGCCCTTACATAACCATAGCTCTTAATAGGACGTTAATTAATCAAACAAACAAAACATCCTTCCTCTCAGTTGCACTTGACCTCCCACTCCCTCCTCTTACTTGTACTAGACCTCCCTCTCCCTCCTCTTGGTTGTACCTGAAATCTCCGTCCTTCTCTTAGTTGTACTTGAACTCCCTCTCCCTTCTCTAAGTTGTACTTGAACTCCCTCCCCCTCCTCTTAGTTGTACTTGACCTCCCGCTCCCTCCTCTAAGTTGTACTTTAACTCCCATTCCCTCCTCTAAGTTGTACTTGAACTCCCTTTCCCGCCTCTAAGATGTACTTGACCTCCCTCTCCCTCCTTTAAGTTCTACTTGAACTCCCTATTCCGCCTCTAAGTTGAACTTGACCTCCCTCTCCTTCCTCTAAATTTTACTTGACCTCCCGCTCCCTCCTCTAAATTGTACTTGAACTCCCTCCTCTAAATTGTACTTGAGCTTCCTTTCCCGCCTCTAAGTTGTACTTGACCTCCCTCTCCCTCCTTTAAGTTCTACTTGAACTCCCTCTTCCGCCTCTAAGTTGTACTTGAGCTGCCTCTGCCTCTCGAACTTGTACTTGACCTCCCTCTCCTTCCTCTAAGTTTTCCTTGACCTCCCTCTCACTCCTCTAAATTGTACTTGACATCCCTCTGAGAGGTCGCCCTTACATAACCATAGCTCTTAATAAGACGTTAATTAATCAAACAAACAAAACATCCTTCCTCTAAGTTGCACTTGATCTCCCACTCCCTCCTCTTACTTGTACTAGACCTCCCTCTCCCTCCTCTTAGTTGTACCTGGAAGCTCCGTCTTCCTCTTAGTTGTACTTGAACTCCCTCTCCCTCCTCTAAGTTGTACTTGACCTCCCTCTCCCTTCTCTAAGTTGTACTTGAACTCCCTCTCCCTCCTCTTAGTTGTACTGGACCTACCTCTTTCTCCTCTAAGTTATACTTGACCTCCTGCTCCCTCCTCTAAGTTGTACTTGAACTCCCTCTCCTGCCTCTAAGTTGTACTTGACCTCCCTCTCCATCATTTAAGTTCTACTTGAACTCCCTCTCCCGCCTCTAAGTTGTACTTGACCTTCCTCTTCCTACTCTTAGTTGTACTTGAACTGCTTCTCCCTCCTCCAAGTTGTATTGACCTTCCTCTCCCTCCTCTAAGTAGTAATTGAACTCCCTCTCCCGCCTCTTAGTTTTACTTGAACTCCCTCTCCCTCCTCTAAGTTGTACTTGAGCTTCCTTTCCCTCCTCTTAGTTGTATTGACCTTCCTCTCTCTACTCTAAGTAATAATTGAACTCCCTCTCCCTCCTCTAAGTTGTACTTGAACTCCCTCTCCCTCAAAGTTGAACTAGACCTCCCTCTCCCTTCTCTAAGTTGTACTTGACCACTCTTGCCCTCTTCTAAGTTGTACTGGACCTCACTCTCTCTCCTCTAAGTTGTACTTTAACTCCCTCTCCCTTTTCTAAGTTGTACTAGACCTTCCTCAGCCTCCTCTTAGTTGTATTGACCTTCCTCTCTCTACTCTAAGTAGTAATTGAACTCCCTCTCCCGCCTCTTAGTTTTACTTGAACTCCCTCTCCCTCCTCTAAGTTGTACTTGAGCTTCCTTTCCCTCCTCTTAGTTGTATTGACCTTCCTCTCTCTACTCCAAGTAGTAATTGAACTCCCTCTCCCTCCTCTAAGTTGTACTTGAACTCCCTCTCCCTCAAAGTTGAACTAGACCTCCCTTTCCCTTCTCTAAGTTGTACTTGACCACTCTTGCCCTCTTCTAAGTTGTACTGGACCTCACTCTCTCTCCTCTAACTTGTACTTGAACTCCCTCTCCCTTTTCTAAGTTGTACTAGACCTTCCTCAGCCTCCTGTTAGTTGTACTTGACCTCCCTTTCACTCTTCTCATTTGTACTTGACATCCCTCTGGGAGGCCGCCCTTACATAACCATAGCTCTTAATAGGACGTTAATTAATCAAACAAACAAAACATCCTTCTTCTAAGTTGCACTTGACCTCCCACTCCCTCCTCTTACTTGTACTAGACCTCCCTCTCCCTCCTCTAGGTTGTACCTGAAATCTCCGTCCTTCTCTTAGTTGTACTTGAACTCCCTCTTCCTCCTCTAAGTTGTAGTTGAACTCCCTCTCCCTCCTCTTAGTTGTACTTGACCTCCCTCTCCCTCCTCTAAGTTGTACTTGAACTCCCTCTCCCTCCTCTAAGTTGTACTGGACCTACCTCTCTCTCCTCTAAGTTGTACTTGACCTCCCGCTCCCTCCTCTAAGTTGTACTTGAACTCCCATACCCTCCTCTAAGTTGTACTTGAACTCCCTCTCCCTCCTCTAAGTTGTGCTTGACCTCCCTCTCCCTCCTTTAAGTTCTACTTGAACTCCCTCTTCCGCCTCTAAGTTGTACTTGAGCTGCCTCTGCCTCTCGAAGTTGCACTTGACCTCCCACTCCCTCCTCTTACTTGTACTAGACCTCCCTCTCCCTCCTCTTAGTTTTACCTGGAATCTCCGTCCTCCTCTTAGTTATACTTGAACTCCCTCTACCTCCTCTAAGTTGTAGTTGAACTCCCTCTCCCTCCTCTAAGTTGTACTTAACCTCCCACTCCCTCCTCTTACTTGTACTAGACCTCCCTCTCCCTCCTCTTAGTTGTACCTGGAATCTCCGTCCTTCTCTTAGTTATACTTGAACTCCCTCTACCTCCTCTAAGTTGTAGTTGAACTCCCTCTCCCTCCTCTAAGTTATACTTGACCTACCGCTCCCTCCTCTAAAGTACATGAACTCCCATTCCATCCTCTAAGTTGTACTTGAACTCCCTCTCCCGCCTCAAAGTTGTACTTGACCTCCCTCTCCATCCTTTTAGTTCTACTTGAACTCCCTCTTCCGCCTCTAAGTTGTACTGGACCTCCCGCTTCCTCCTCTAAGTTGGACTTGAACTCCCATTCCTTCCTCTACGTTGTACTTGAACTCCCTCTCCCGCCTCTAAGATGTACTTGACCTCCCTCTCCCTCCTTTAAGTTCTGCTTGAACTCCCTCTTCCGCCTCTAAGTTGTACTTGACCTTCCTCTTCCTACTCTTAGTTGTACTTGAACTCCCTCTCCCTCCTCTAAGTTGTATTGACCTTCCTCTCCCTCCTCTAAGTTGTAATTGAACTCCCTCTCCCGCCTCTTAGTTTTACTTGAACTCCCTTTCCCTCCTTTAAGTTTACTTGAGCTTCCTTTCCCTCCTCTTAGTTGTATTGACCTTCCTCTCTCTACTCTAAGTAGTAGTTGAACTCCCTCTCCATCCTCTAAGTTGTACTTGAACTCCCTCTTCCTCAATGTTGAACTAGACCTCCCTCTCCCTACTCTAAGTTGTATTGACCTCCCTCTCCCTCCTCTAAGTTGTACTTAAACTCCCTCTCCCACAAAGTTGCACTAGACCTCCCTCTCCCTCCTCTAAGATGTATTGACCTCCCTCTCTCGTCTCTAAGTTGTACTTGAACTCCCTCTCCCTTCTCTAAGTTGTACTGGACCTCACTCTCTCTCCTCTAAGTTGTACTAGACCTTCCTCAGCCTCCTCTTAGTTGAACTTGACCTCCCTTTCCCTCAAAATTGTACTAGACCTCACTCTCCCTCCTCTACGTTGTATTGACCTCCCTCTCCCTCCTCTAAGTTGTATTGACCTCCCTCCTCAAAGTTATACTAGACCTGCCTCTGCCTCCTCGAAGTTTTACTTGACCTCCCTCTCACTCCTCTTAGTTGTACTTGAACTCCCTTTCCCTCAAAGTTGCACTAGACCTTCCTTTCCCTCCTCTTAGTTGTATTAACATTCCTCTCTCGCCTCTAAGGTGTACTTGAACTCCCTCTCCCTTCTCTAAGTTTTACATGACCACTCTCGCCCTCCTCTTAGTTGTAACGGACCTCCCTCTCCCTCCTCTAAGTTGTACTTGAACTCCCTCTCCCTTTTCTAAGTTGTACTATACCTGCCTCTGCCTCCTCTTAGTTGTACTTGACCTCCCTCCTCTTCCTCAAACTTGTACTAGACCTCCCTCTCCCTCCTCTACGTTGTATTGACCTCCCTCTCCCTCATTTTAGTTGTATTGACCTCCCTCCTCAAACTTGTACTAGACCTGCCTCTGCCTTCTCGAAGTTGTACTTGACCTCCCTCTCCTTCATCTAAGTTGTACTTGACTTCCCTCTCACTCCTCTAAATTGTACTTAAACTCCAAATTCCTTATCCCTCCTATATGTTGTACTTAACCTCCCTCTCCCACCTCTAAGTCGTATTGACCTCCCTCGCCTTCCTCTTAGGTGTACTTGACCTCCCTTTCCCTCCATGGTAACTGACTGAATGCACATATTTCTAATAATATTGATTATCTGAAGTGTATGACGTCACTCATGCGAGAGTATGACGTCACATGCGCGGAAAGTTACATGAATTGGGTAATATTCCACCAAAATAACGTGAAGGTACCAGACAGATCGGAAGAGATAGAAACATCTAGTACTGGGTTGCGTGAGATTTCCTTGTCCGAAATGCGATAATAAAAGAATCTTACATGGGACTGTGAAGTGGACAGGGATATCCCAACCTTCGTGAAAGATTTTGGCCGGTCAACCCGAGGCTTTGGTTGACCGGCCAAAATCTTTCACGAGAGTTGAGATATCCCTGTCCACTTCACAGACCCATGTTTAGGATATCTCAACCCTCGGGTAGACGGCCAAAATCTTTCACGAGGGTTGATATATCCCTATCCACTTCACAGATTCATGTTTGATGAAAGACGACTCTGTTTCAAGCTTTTTCATCGCGTCATTATCGCATGAACGGCGTTATGCTTTAAAATTGATGACGTCATACAATGCGCGCCAAAGATACACCGCATGTATTGATGACGTCACGCTATTGTCTAGCACGTGTGAGCTGTCTTCACCCCCTGTGTAAGATAGAGATATTTTTCCCTAACTACCACGGAATATTCCCGTGAAGTATTGTAGAATATGATTTCTTGACCAGAGTCCTTAAACAAATGAAAACGTAACGTGAGGTGTATTTGTCAAGTCGTTAAGAAGATAGTCATTTAAGGAAAAGAGAAAAAATAATATCCCAAATTTGGTCGTCTTTAGCGATCGCGCAATTATGTATTAATAGACACAATTCTGCCATCTCACAGGTATATCAGGTGATTCTAAATTGATGTTGGTATAAAGTACGTTTTAATTGGATTATGTTCATGATTTAATCAACGTTTGATTCATAGACGTTGTGTGGCGACGTAGACACCAGTTAACGTTACACGGCTTACATATTTCCATATACCGATCGCGACGAAGACCTATGACATCAGCAGTATAAATGAACTGAAAGTTAGAAAATTTTATGTAATCGAAACATAGAAGAAATGATTCAAATGTGCATCTGATTTAACATTGTCATTTTTTTCAAAATAGGCATACATCTATCGGGGATCGGCCGACAAACTGGACATGGTACAGAAGATCCCGATCACGACTAAATTATTTATAGAATTGTAGAATGAGGATAGAAGGTCATTTTTCATGAATCTACAAGAGGTTTGATTATAAATTTTGCCGTTTTAACACTCGACTTCATCTCATGTTTAAACTTAAATTCATGACTAACTTGCAGTAGATTCATGAGAAATTTCCGCTAATTGGTCAAAATTGTTTGAGATATATTGTAAGTGTACACAATGACTGGGTCACTTTTATCACATGAAGTTATGCTTATATTAAGTATCAACATATTGTATACGCAAACTTACAACAATAGGAACTGATCCTGTATTTTTACTGTCATTAACAACTGTTCTTGTTTGCCAGATACACGTACTGGATGAAGACATAATTTTAAGGGGGAAATCATGTACTATTCAAACCGATCCTCATATCAACACGTTCGATGGCAGGTATGTAATATTACATCTTATTATACCTCACTTTCATTTAGAATGTTCTGATTGGATTTAACTTGATCACATGGCATTGAATAAGTTAAGATATTTTACCGGGATTTGAAGGCGAGGGAAATAACCCCTGAGGAAAATAACCCCAGGAAAATAACCCTTTGGAAGCACCGCATGTGACCGAAATTTGACGTCATCTTTGCAACGTCAACCAACAATAAGAACGCTGTTGCTTAAATTTTATCAAAGTTGTTGGGAAGTAACTTATTGAGTTATTTTACCTCAGATTTTTTTTCTTCTAATTTTGTTCGGTATAATAAATTAATTATGTCCCTATGTGTCGGGATACTTCTAGAATTGTCTCCCTGCAGAGAGTTATTTTCTCGAGGGCGAACCTCGAGAAAAAATAACTGGAGACAATTCTAGATGTATCCCTCCAAAGAAGGCCATAATTGTATAATATTAAAGGATTTAGATATCTGTACCACCAACAATGTGGCGGCTATTATGTTTCTACTAATTTGTTTTCAATATTATATATTGAATCAAACCGTTTAACTAATTTCAAAGTAACCAGGCGAGGTCGGATTTAAATTGTCGTTGCTCTCAATATTGTCACGACATCGTTGCAGCATATATATAACGATATTAATGCTAATGTTGGCGCAGTGGTATTGGACTTATTTAGAGAATACCTATAATTATCCCCCGCTTTCTCCGAAACGGGGGATATTAATTTGGGTTTGTCCCTCTGTCTGTCTGTTTGTCCGTCTGTCTTTAACACTTCGTACAATAACTGTAATAAATATTAACCGATTTTCTTCAAACTTCGTAACAAGGTCAAATGCCTTATGGGCTTGGCCAAGTTCGTTTGGCCGACATTATGTAGTGGAGTTATGGCCCTTTGATGTACTAAAAACGTCACTTTCTGCCATTCCCTGTGCAATATTTGTAACAAATGTAAATAGATTTTCTTAAAAGTTAGTATCGATGTTAAATGCCTTAAGAGCTCAGTCAAGTTTAATAGTCACTTTCACTTGACATTATTTTACACATCTTATTTCCGAATAAGACTTCAGTTTATTTTTTCATGTTTCAACCAAAGTTAAACCTAACCTCAATCATGTTTACTTACAATATATCCTGAAAGCTGTGGATGGAAATGCCACGGCTTTGCTTGTTATTTTAATTTTAATCCTCTTAATGGTAAAACATAATTTCAACTAGAGAGTGATTTATTTAATACCAAATAATATTAGTGATATAAACCAAACTACATCAGGGACATGGAATCCTTAAACAACTAGGTCGTCTTTCAAATTCAGGCACGTGCGGTTTCTGCTGGAAGGAGAGTATATCATTTACCAACATGAAACGATACCTATTCGGGTAAGTGTACATAGAACTGCTGTAATTTTGGATTAAAATATTGCGTTTGACTATATATACATCGTTTATATGCTTTTGCATGGTTTGTGTGTGATTATAGATTATCGGAGGACTGATGCTTGATTATGACTCTAGGAAAAAAAGTATACTATTGTGAAAAAATTAAATTTAATCGAGGTGGGGATTAAAAAATCCAATATGGCGACTGTCGTCCCTTTCTCTGTTTGATAGTAAATATCCCGTTTTTTTAATAATTTTTCAAATCTCGTATTTTTTGAAAAAAAAATCACATGACTGTCATATACACTCATCAGTCCATCCTCCAAATACAAAAAAAATGTATGACAACATCCATTTTCATTAAGTTGGCCCCTGTGGGTCATGGTAAACTTTTAATCACTGTATGTGTCAATTACTAAACATAACTTACATGCTCTTCTTCTGTGGTCCTCATTAACAATAATGAGGACTCGAGATTTATGCAAGATGAAGGAGGTCCATATAAATGTAACCCGAAAAATACAGAAATAACGAAATGTACGAAACTATTCTGCTAAAAATGCACGATATAGATATTATTTAATTCATGATCGTAATCCTCAGATGCTTTGATGTTAAAAATGGGATATTTTTCACAAATTAATAAAGTTTTTTCACAAATTAATAAAGTTTCCCTCCGAGTACCCCGGCATCGAAAAGATAACACAAGAAAATGAATTCCTAAGTGTAAGATTATTATTTGTTTTTAATCAGAAGATTAATAGCCTTGTATTGAGGGTCATTTTGTATCAGCGGCCGCTCTCGGTCACAAAAGTGTATCGTGGTATAGAAACGACTAAAAATGCCTCGTTTGTGTATCGCATAAAAGTGTACCATGGTACAGAAAGAGTAAAAAATACCATACCATATAGAATAAATTGATACCCTGGCTATAAGCAATATATTCTATGGTATTCCTTAGAAACATGAGTAACATAAATATCTCTTTTTCAAGCATATACATGTTATATCTAGTTGAATTGGATAAGCTATGTCTTTGTTCAGCATCGTTGTAGGAGGCAATCTGATTAAAATACAGATCCTTATTATCACTACGTTTGATAAGAGGATCTGAGAACATCCTATTAGGGGTCACGTCAAGATGACCTTTTGAAATGGCCAATCAAATTGGCACTGCCAGAATCTTTACTGGGGACGAAATAGTTTGAAAAAGCTGTCCAAATTATTTTCGTATATGTAGTCATTTCGCCGAAGTGCACAACAAAGCTAATTGTATATGTATACTGGGGCGAAAAGACGTTTTCAATTGATGTTGTAAGGTGTAGAAACTGCATTTGCTCTGAAATACACGTGGTATAAAGGTCATCTAGACGTGAACCCTTATGGGATATTGTCAGATCCTCTATTGGACGGAGTGCTTATAAGGATCTGTGGTTTAATCAGATTGTGTAGGAGGTAAAATTGTGGAGAAGTTTTGATACACTTATTATATTCTGTTATTTACGGCTACTAAATTTCGCGAATTCCGCTTCAAAACAAGTTCTCGGAGATTAACTTTCGCGGATCAGACCATAGTTCTATTTTCATAACTTTTTCTGACAAAATAAAGTATCTTTAAGGTATTACAGATCTATTTTTTTGTGAAACAGACTAGCAGTGTACCTGCGTTTGTATAAGGTACATGTATCTCATTCTTTATAGGCCTAAGTGTTAATCCCTACACAAATACATAAAGTACGAGAGAATAGAACTCACGATCATACACAAATAAATGAACAATGGAATCTGCCAGTATTAGCGACGATCAGTATGCTTTGAGTTGTCTTTGGGTTAACACACCAAAACAACATCTACTACATATAGCTAAAAAGGATACCCTCGAAACTGTGAAAAAAAAACCCCGGAACTGATTGTCCCCCCACCGAAACGAAACGAATGCGCCGATGATGATTTCTGCGTGTTGTGTAATGGCGACCGACACAAACACCGTCTCATGCGGATGGTAGCGCTCTGGGATAAGTTTTACTGAACTATGGATAAGTTTGTTTATTTAGTTTGAACATAGATAGTTTACTTCTGAACATATATGATCATCTTAACAAAGCATTTTTGAACTATTCAGCCATAAAAATGTTACGATAATAATTCGTATAGATTTACTTATGCGATTTTCAGTCGATCGCAAAATTTGCGAAAGTAAATCGCACGCGAATAAAAGTTAGTTTACAGTATATATAATCCGATTTCCACTCCAGCAATTTTGTATTGAAGCTATCCATGTCAGTTACTTACACTTTGCATTCCAATTGTAAAAACTCAGATTTTACACTTCAGTTGTATTAGTACATATTGGAAGTAGGCTTTCGTTGGAGTGAATCAATATAGGATAAAGGAAAATTAGGAATTTGATACCCAATCTTATTCATCTTCAATAATATCAGGTATTATGTGTAAAATTGGATTTCCCTAGGTAGGGCATGTAATATTATGTTCCAGGAGCTTTAGGTGAATTGAACCCGTGTATTAAATTCGGCTTAAGCTTAATTCCCTCCAAAAACATGACTGGTTAGTTTGCTATATGGATATTCTACATAAAGGACAGCATATATTTTATATACTTAATTATATTATAACTAAGTACAGATCCCATTAACGTTTATATACAATATATCTGAAATTGTATTCACTGTTTAGTCTCTGTCATTTATTCCTGTATAAAGCTTAAGACGCACCGCTATAACTCAATGATTACGATGCAGACGTAATACAGAGGTTGTTTTAAGACTGAAATTAACAAATCAAATCAATATTAATATCAAGAACTTCAATATTGAATTGATTAGTTATTATTATTAAAATAGCATTAATTAAAGTAACATTAATCTACCTTTTATATCTTTTGTACTATTTCCAAAATATCCATTTTTATGACGCTGACCACAAAATATGGTATCTTTAAGCAAAATATTAAACTCATCCTTGAGATATTGTTAATCGTCAAAAATTATAATTACATTAGCCGCCTGGTGTAATTGGTACATTCAAACCAAATGTCATTGCATATTAGAAGGGAATGTTAATTAGGTATAAAAATGTTAGTAATTCTACTTGTTATTATCATTACATGTATTGGCGGTTCACTTTGAATTCGCGAAGTAAATACTATTGAATTATACATATTTCTAAATGACACTTTAAACCAATTCCATAATTGATTGAATGGAAATGATCATATATTTCTTAACTATGATTGCAATGGATTGTCAGTCACACTTCCCATTATATATATTACATATAATTTAGACACGGCACTTACACGATCTTATTGATAACTGGTACCCAGAATATTGTTCAAATATAATGTAATGTGGGTTTGCTGCTTTTTATAATTGGTTACAATTGGTTTGTCAATGTCAAACTGATGTAATCGAGTTAGTTATTCCACCAGGTGTCCTTGACACTATCTTTGTATTACACAAATATACATTCCATCCTCTTAAATGAACACGCTAATCTGTTGAGCGTAATGAAACTGTAACACCATTCTGGAAAATAGATATTATTTCACTCTTATTGTGTAAAACTGATGTGTGAAAACCAATTAGTCAAGACAAATGGAAATCTGATTTTTATATTAGTGTTGATTTTAATTGGCTGGTGTGAATACAAATGCATTTAACTGTTCAATGGAAACAGAATTACAAACATTTCAATATGAAGTTAATCAGAGAACTCTTGCAACAAATGATCTGTTAGTAAAAATGAAACTATCTAATAACAGAAATTGTATATTTTGTAACAGGGAACCAGAAATTTTAAGACATTTGTTTTCGAAATGTTATGTGCAAAGATTATTTGAACAGTTTATTGCTTAGTACAACATCACAATTGCCCTGCAGGTAGGGCGTTAGAATTGTACCTGCTGCCCCTATTGCATGATCGTAAAAGGCGACTAAATTTAGGATCTTATCTTTTCTCTTCTTCCTAACTGACTTTATCTTTCCTAATGCCTTCCTTGGCATCGCCTCACTTTTGGCCTTGAGTTGAGCGTTCGCCCCTGTGAGGAAGGCTCTGGGTTCTGTCCCCTGGCCGAGACACACCAAAGTCTATAAAAGTGGTAGTTTCTGCTCCTGCTTAGCGCTCAGCATACAGGGAGTGGGACGACTGGTTCGCCCGTTGTCAGTATAATGTGACCGGGTGGGGTGTGTTGCTTGGTGTCTTCGGCAGCATGCTTCAGTGATATAGCACTATAAAAAGGGCAATAGTTCCACTATACAAGAAGACACAACACGAATATACCGCAGTCTCCCAAAACACGCACCTCGCACAACATACACGCAACACTACGCATACATGGGAGGCCGTCCTTACATGACCATAGCTGTTAATAGGACGTTAATAAATCAAACAAACAAACAAACAAACAACATCACAAGAACACACTGATTTACTATAATTTTAACGATCAAGATATTATTCTGGGAAATCAAAAGTTTGGAAAATTTGTAAATCCTTTTCTTATTTTGCTAAAACAGCACATATATCGTATGAAAGATTCAATTCCAAATTTTGGAGTATGAACGATTTTCTTCACCAACACTGACAATAGAAAAACTATGTCACAGATCTTTACAACATTTCAAAAACAAATGGGGAGCGTTTGAGCAATACTTCACATTTAATTTCACAATATTTGAGTTATATATTAACTCTACTCATTATTAAGTTAGTCCCCCCTTTTTTGGTCGCGGTGGCCGAGTGGTTAAGATGTACCGACATATTATCACATGCCCTCCAAATCTGTGTCGCGAGTCCGAATCACATGTGGGGCAGTTGCCAGGTACTGACCGCTGGTCGGTGGTTTTTTTCTCCGGGTACTCCGGCTTTCCTCCACCAACAATTCTGGCACGTCCTTAAATGACCCTGACTGTTAATAGGACGTTAAACTAATCAATCGTCCCCTTTTCATAGACACGATATTAAATATTTTTGGGTAGCGGGGGAGGGAGTTTTAGACGTTCTATTGCTCACATTGGAGGGTCCCTCTTACTTTATATCTACAATATAAATTCATTTCTATTAATGAAAGGCTTATAACATTAATCATATACAGAATAATTACGAATGAATGAATGAATGGGTACATGTAGTAAATTTAAGCCTAATGATGTTTGATTTGGATGAAAGATATGTTTGACGTGTGAGAGCCCCCTGTAAGGGGAATTATCTATATATGAAAGTTGACCGCAAGGCCTGAACCTTCAAATCATATAGACATGTATGGGTAATAAAGAATGTATTTAAAAAAGCATATATCAATACTACACACCATTCTTTAGCTTATAACAGAGAAATTTCAACTCACTGGGTATCTGTAAATACAAATTAATGCTGATAGGTCATTGCCACCAGAGGCCCAAATTAACACTCCACCAAACTTTATTAAATATTGTAAATATCAGTTAATATAAATTGAAATAAAAATGAAATCGACGGTATTTATTTTGACCGGATAATATGCTTATCACTGTCTATGATAACGATCATCCCACTTAAAGGATATCTCTGCTTACATTATAAATCTTATATGGATGAATATGCATGTTAAAATTAAAGGTTTATTTTACCTTAAGTTCGGAAATCAGACCAAAGCATTTAAGGTCAAATGTATATATATTTTCTTCATTATGATCCAAACAGATACTTGACATTCAGTTTTTTACTTAGATATTTTATAAATTTAATGCACTATCAATTGCTATTTTATCGTTTGGTCGCGTGCCCATTCCCGGGGAAAATACTTTGATATAGTTCCCGTAGTCACGAAGGACAGGGAACTGTCGCAAAATAGACCATGGCTGTTATCCAATCGCATTCCTAGTAATTATCATGTGATATACTAACTATTTTATTAAGCTTTCGGTGTAAACGTTTTCCACATTCACTATCCAGTTACTGTTCTTGGTCTAAAACCTATAAGACTTTAAGAGATGACTGCTTAGTAAAACGTTAAATATTTCAGTGACAAGTTATTGTCATTGGCTACTGTAACACTGACTCCAATTGATTTTTGTACTGCTGTTAATAATTTTACTGACATACCAACCAATATCGGAATGTATAACCGCTATCAATAGCAGTGCACTGCATTCATTTGTTGCAAGTCGGTCACGCGGAAATGAACCTGTAAGAAAACATCGTTATTCTGCACACTTTAAATATGCTGGGATTTAAAGTGTGGGCCATTCTTTATTTATTTATTTTGGATGTTACTTCTTCTGAAGAAGGTAAGCACTTTATTTATTTGATTTATTAAAAACATATGTCTTTTTTTTCATTTTGGTAATTCAAAAAGACCCGTATATATATATGGATGAATTTTATCCCCTAAAAGCAATGTTAATTAAATGCATAAGGTCGGCTTGCTTTTAATTTAGCTTAAACCATTAAATATGTTACTTTATCACAAACGTGCGATAATTGTAGTTAATGTGTATTAATTAATTGTTACTCAACAAGTTTGAGCCTTCATAAAATAGCTTACCGAATCATGATTGAACTGCGAGTTTAATTATAGTAGAAATTATTTTCAGATATTGGAGAAATAATGAAAGAAAAACAAAACAATAATTACTTCGTAACTCAAAATGTTGGAAATCTACGAATTTTTATTCCTTTTTAAGAATTGGGTCAAAACATTAAAGCTTTAACTGGTATATTCAGCGGCACAACTGTGCCATGTGTACATGCTTCTGGTCTAAGTTTTCGACGCTTTAATCACTCCTTAATTTCCCGTAGAAAATACTCATGAAGTTTTATTAGTTTCGAATATGGACATATGGAATATGATGTTTTTTGGGGGTATTTTTATATTGTTTCAGTGATGTTACACACTCAATAGTATTACTGGTACTGTTTGTAAATGCGCTTATCTGTATCCCACGGAAGTAAAATGGAGCACACTCTCATTCGCTTTAGTGAATTAATCTTTTCCTCCGCATCAAAGAAGCGTCTCGCTTCGAGCGAAACCAAGTAAATAACTGGCAATTTACTTTCGTTTTGAATGTCATAATGGTTGCAGGATAAAGCCTCGTCATCTCGGATCTCAGCGTTCCTAAGTCACGCACCGAAATAAACCTTGTACTGTAAAATACTAACCATGTATTCTCTATTTATTTCCTCCAAATTGATTTACAGTATGCTGTACACATAACATTATTGTGTTGATTTCTCTGTAGACACAAAAGATATTTTTGACTATATTCTAGTTGTACAATTATCAGGTAAATTTCGTTTTAAAATCCAGTCATCTTAAACAAGGTTAAGAATAGAAAACATGCAATAGAATCACATTTGGGTCATGTCTGAATTGTCATTATATCGCTTCGACTAGTGAATGTACCTCTATCCGGATTCGTTCCTATACATTGATAACAATCAGCTTTTGAGACCATATAACATGTCGATGCCAATCAACGACACTTTCAATCATTGTAGAGCAGAACCTACACTATTGTAAAATATGTAAATTGTAAATTTGAAAAACAAATCGCCACAAACTTGAGTGGTAAACAGCATGGTGGCCACCCCAGTACCCCTAACGAATTTAAACAGCGCTCGACTGCGCGACAATTCAGCGGAAACCCCACCATATAGAATCTGTGTTAAGCGGGGCATAGAATCTGGACGAATCCGCCGAACGTCATGATCAGAGATTCATACGTGTCACCAGGACACATGATCCTAGTGTACAATGTAGGCTGTTTGGTAAACTTTTGCCTTTCAACTTTTCAACAAAACGTCTAAGTATAAACAAAGAAGTCATTAGACCTGTCTAGACAGCAGTGACAAATAAAAGGCAAGGACGAGACCCAAAATCCGGAATATGAAATGATAAAAATAATTAAACTTAAAATAGATAGCATAAAGTACTTAATGTTCCACATAAATACGAATTTTTGCTGTAACACCCCTTGATATTGTGTTATACATGTATGCCTTCAACAATGTGTAACGACTGTTATTCCCATCTTATATCTTTTTGATTCTTAGGTGTGTAAAACATAAATGGAAAATGGAGATATCGGTACATTCAATTTCTTTAAATACGGCTATAGGTGTTCAACATTTCAATAATTCTTAATTTTCTTATGCGCAGTAAGGGCGTAATTGGTTTTCCCGCGAAGAAAATGTTTGATTTTATTACACAATCTTAAACCTATTACATTCGATGTTCAATCGGAACACCTCGCCTACTTCTTCCAAAATTGTTTGAATACACATGAAAATGATGTATTTTGTGATCCGCTGGACGAGGCCAAACTACCGACTACATATCATGTAGGACTATATTACAGAGGGTTACCTCACTTGTGAAACATACAGCATTATTTTTTCTGCTTCATAGCTCCATATGCATCACTAAGAAGAACTTTAACAAGCTTCCTGATATATATTATCTAAACTTGAGTTTTACAAGACATGTGTGATATACATGTATTTATTAGAATATACATAAATGTTCAAACAAGAATCATTTTCTTCTATGACTTTTAGAAAAAAACATCCAACGGTCATCTTTAATTCCATAAATGGAATATATGACTTAACACATTATAATTGTTTGAATAATGTTCATAAATCTTAACTGTTCGTACGTTATTTATTCATTGACGATGCTACACCGCTGACAAATGGAACTTTTTTTCTATCAAAACCAGCAGACGAATCAGTATTTGGTCAGTTTCAAAAGTTACTTACTTTACACCATTCGCACTATGTCCTATATGGAATAAAGTACTGATCGCGCATGCACCAAAAGCAAAATATACTTTTTTACATAGTTCAAGTTTTGTGTTTATTAGACATACAATTACATGAGTAAATACCAGAGTATCGTTTATGCTCTGTCGGCGGTGGAGCATCTTAAAACATATTTGTAGCGAAATATCCATGTATATTTGTGTGGTGACAGTTCCAAAGACCAGGTAAGATACATACAGTGTACATGTCGCTGTGCATATATCTGTAAGTTTTTTGTTTTATTTTTATAGGAAAACGATATAGACGATAATCTAGTTTGTTTACATGTTTCATCCGTGCTTTCGGTCGCATGGCATCATCAGTTCGATCAATATATCGTTTAAAATTTAATTCCTCATATTTATTATAACCTTTATTCCTCAAATTAGAGACACAGAAAATGAGATATATTAATAAACGCAATGTATATATCAACATACGTGAAGATATACAATCCAGGAAACATTATCGTAAGTATTACAAAATCCTCTTCTGATTTTGATTTTCAGCAATTATACATGTACTTATACTGCTATCAACATACCACTAATTTCATTAGTTTGTAATCATAATCTTTAAGTTGTTCATAGAAAAGAACCTTTTGAATTAATTGCCATTTATGAATAGGTGAAGACAAAAAAAATTACATATTATAATTTCAACGTTCATCTTTAACAAAATTGATGATGTCATTAAAACACATTTTTGTCGATTATCGCTGTTTGAAATAGCGATATCTATCGTATTATTTTCATTATAAAGTATCATAGAGACGCTAATTAATTACCTCTTAATGTTCAGTTTTGTGTGACCAAGTCATATTAGAAAATAGAAATATATCTCCATGTATACAATTACAATGATTTGAGCAGGACGTGTGCACGTGGCAGAACGGACACGAACTTGTGTTTAAAAACAACAACAGAAAACAAAAAAACAAACAAAAAAACAAACAAACAAAAAACATAAAAAAGCATGCAAAAAAGGCCCCTCCTTCAATCAAAAAGGTTGTCTTGTATGTCATGATGCACCAGATCTTTTAAAAAATAAAGTTTCTTAAAAACAATATGAACATAAGAAAATGTCTTTTTGTGGCCTAAGATGAGGTTACAACACCAATTAAATGCAAGGTTTCCTCCGTAATCTATGTTAGCAGTGACTATTCACTTCGTTGTTTTACCGTCTGACGCAGTAACGCGCGGTTCTTCTTCTTCTTGTGGTAAGACCATTCCGTTGTAGCCGACGATTTTGTGGCTTTGGGTTTTTCGCAGAGGCGTGAGGAGGCTAGACGACCCGCGTTACGAAAATTGAATAACATTTAATTTTACCTTATTCAATTGTTCAGAAGGTGATAATAAATGTAGTATTAACGGTACCTTTGTAACTTTTACGACTCTACAGAATTACCAATCTAGTTTTACATTGTAGTATTAACGGTAACTATGTAACTTTTACGACTCTACAAAATTACCAATCTAGTTTTACATTCCCAGTTTCACAATTAAAAGCCGTTCCGGAAAGGTAGTGGGCCTTTAATTATTACTACCGATGGAAAAAATCAATTTTACACATTAATAAAAATGAAGTATTTTATGAAAGTAATTTGAAAAGAAAAATGAACTACAAGATTATCGTTATTTGATCTTTATGCTTTCTACTAATTTATTTTCATATACTATGCCTACCATACAATATTACTAAGAGCTATCTATAAGTCGTAAAATGTTTATTGAATTGAAATTGAAATAAAAACGGAACTGTTTCCAGTGGGATCTTTTAAACTAAGGTCTGTTGTTTGACTGTACACCGCCCAAAAGAGAGCGACTGTAGCATTATCAAAAACAAGGTACTTTATCAAATTCCTAATTATAATTTATATACAAAATGAAAGGAACCATCATTTAAATTCCGTTTACAGTATATATAGATGTAGTCGAAGACGAAACACTTCTTATCGCCAACTGATTACAATGAAGCATGTTACCATTGGCGCCGCCATCTTTACCGAAAGTAGTCCAAAATGGTTGCTACTTACCGCTGAGTCTAGTTTCGAAGAAAATGACGAGGTGATCCGATTGATTCGAGGTTATGTTTCATCCGAGGAGTTCCAATTGTAAATTAAACACAGTGACTGCAACGCAAAAATACACACACCGAACACTGACTTGCGCAAGCAGTGTGAATGCGCATTAGATTTGGCCTATTGTATCTGTATTGACAAATCTTCAATATAATAAAAAATATGAATGTAATGTAAATCTTGAATTATATATCAGAAAATGATATATCTTAATATTGTATATGCGCTGTGGCCCTACACCAGACAACTATTTGTCATGATGTCCAAGTCTGGTGTCAGGGACAGAGTATCTCGGGCTAAAGTAGACCGTCCTTTCTGGTTTCCTGCCAAGTATATCGTTTATTTTTTGATATTTTGATTTTAGGTACACCCTGATCACAAAAGCCACATAAAAATCATATGTCACAGGATTATTTTTTTCTTCCAGGGTTGCTAAAAGATGTACTAATGACTTAATATTTCGAATTTTAAGGATTTTGAAATAAATAATATTTCCTCTCTGTAACTTCCCTTAACATATAAATAATATGCCTGTAACATCTTCATACCTTAAGATGTATGGTCTATAACTTTCGCTCTTTTTGTCATAGTGAAAACTGTTTAAGTGTTATACATATTTTTCTCTGTCTGTCTGAGTTTTAAACTTTCTAATTTTACACTTTTTATATAAAGTTGCGCTGGAAGTATTTTTAATTATAAAAGTAAAAAATCTTTTTAACGTGTATACGTGACAAATAGGCTCGAAAGATGCCGAATCATTCCGAACTCTTCCGAACATCGTCGCGACAATCTCGAAGTAAAACGAGAGTTGTGAAACCAAGAGAAAATATCAACATTTTTTCATAAACAAAAAATGTGGTCGACCTCAGCAGACCCTATCTACAAAGCAATTAATGCTCACACATTACGATATTTGTTTGATACACATAATATTTTACGGCAATGTGTAAATTGGATGTTTCAAATACTCAATCTGTGGACATATACCAGCATGATTTGTTCATATTAGCCAGAAGGAAAACGTAAACAAACACATGTGCGCTTACGCTAGTTACCTGGCTCACCACGTGCAGGTCGTGTCGAACGTCAGCCACGTGATACGATTCGGAATCCGACAAAACCCGAAGTTACTGAACATCGTGGTGATTGAAGGCGCTTTATTCAAAACCGGGAATATATGATTTCGGCTCTCTTATAGGCTGACATATACTTTTTGGGAGCTAAATCATCAAGTTACATGTCAATGTTTAAACATCAAATGTTTAAGTTACATATCTTTACAGTGAAACTAGCAGCAATATAACTTTATGTAGATGATATAGAATTCTTAACTATGTCCAATAAGCTGGGTTTTCCACAATAAAACGAAATATCGTTATCTTAAATTAAATCCAGACCCAATTTTAGTAAAAAATTGCATCAAAATAGTTATGTTTTATTTGTTTCTGAAAAATCGATTTTTTAAAATTTTCATGAAAATTAATTTACTTTCAATAAGAAAAGTAAATAAAATTATACATAACCGCATTATTTTCATAATGTGACCGATTTGCTTTCTAATACCCCTTAAATGTTGGTCTGAAAACGTTAAAAATTGGCGAATCCGTAGCACTTTTCAACGTTTTTCAATGTTATTAATTTACCCTTGTTGGTTTATATTTATTATATTATTTGAGCATACAAGATCACATAATAATTACATATCTTAATGATTCTATTTATTTATTATATACAATATAACAAACAAGTTTGCAAGGTACATGTATATGTAGGTATGACCTCAAGCATTCAAAAAGAGTCTAACTCAGCAGGATATATATTTCTGAGACAATATTTTGCTTTGTATGATACTGTGTTAAAATGGACTATTTTCAGTAATAGCATGTTTCAAATTATAAGAAAAGCTTTTAACAAAAATCTAAAATAAAAGTATTGTCCAGCAATTTTATTTCCGTATTTTGTTTGTCCGTTTCCGGACGAAAATTAGTATACCGTTATCTTACGAAGTGTGCCTATGGAAGCTAATGTTTCCATTCAAAAACCCACTAACTTCCATCGTCATCCATAAACTCAATTAAAAAGAAATGATCAGTCGAAATGTAAAACATAAGGAATGATTATTATTTTTTGTTGTTCACTGGTATGTAAACTATATTTTTGGACAGATATTTAAACATAACGAGCTAACGCAGGTCATTTAGAATGTCTGTACAAAATATACAGTTTACACACCAGTAAAAACAAAAATAATAATTCCTCAAATAAACACAATACTATTTAAGCATTCATGTCACTATTTTTAACTTCGTCGCGGAATGCAAGAAATTTTGTTTCAAACTGTGTGAATCCGCGTGATTGATAACACAAAATACATTTAAAAATACGATTCCGTTGATTTTTCAAAGGATTTTTTTTTTAAATCAATACGCAACGTCGACGTCTCCATTTCACGCCATTTTCAGATTTTTTTCCTCAAAGTATGTGAAGAAAAAGAATCTGCCGATCAGAAAGTCGGATTAAGTATGAAAACAAATAAAAATAATTATATACCTTCTATTTATAGATCCCTGTGATTCTGCTAACTATGACGTAATCAATGACGTCTGGCGAGCACCTACCTATGTAACTCCTGCCGGCGAGTCACAATACTGTGATGCTACCATCAGAGAAGGGTGGTATAAACCTGAAGGTCTTGAAATGCCAAAGACTGCTCCGGCTCTGAACAAATGTGGTACATCATTCCCTATATGGATGAATGATAGTAAGTTATAAGTTATATTACAAGTTTGACGTGCATCAAGTGTGCTTGATATCAAAGTTTTAGTTTTTAGCACACCTAGTCCGAGGGTCTTGTCTGATGTCATGTCGCGGCGTCCGTCAACATTTCCTTTAAATCGATAGATATAAATTTAAAGATATCGGTCTTTTTGACAGACTATGAGATTTGTTAACAACACCAAATGTTATGTATTTAAACAACCATGTAGACATGGTTTTTAGATAGGAATTGCATACTTTTTACCTTAATATGTCAAATTTATCTCATTCTTGTCTTTTAAATTTCAAATTTGGCTCTTATGACCCTGGCTGTCGATATGTCGTTGGGGGAACGGGAATAGAGTTTGTATTTGGCCAACCCACCCCAGGACAGGAGGGGCATGGCCGAAATAGGGGTAACAGTGATAAATTATTTACATTGCTACTAGTCATTGAGTGCTACATTGCCAAAGCATAGTTTCAATTGTCTTTGACCGATGGGACAGGAGGGTTGAGGCTAACCATGGAAATATAAAGTAAATGTTTGAGGAAATAACACCGAACCTGCATTCAGAACATTTCTTAGCATAACAAACGAAGTGAATACGATAACGAATATTTTCAGTATTACATTTGTATTTTATTTGAGGCGATAGGGCTTCAACACAGTATTGTTAAAACTGTGAAAAATATTTAAATAATTTCATATTGACTACTTTTGTTATTGAATAATTCAAATGTCAAATAGTAGTAAATGTAACAAAAGATACGAAGGTGAAGTGTTAAGTATATAAAAACATAGCATGATATTAAAATATTTATTTGGATCCAACAAAGAACTCCTAATGTAATGACCGTAAAACATGACCATTTAAGTAAAAAAAACACTTCAAAATGGTAGCTTTGATATTCGTATCAATTTCTATATTTCAAAGATTTACCGACATCTACCAGCGTAACACAGGTTAAAGTTTGCGTAAAAACTTTCTTTAGTGAATGTCATCATACATGGGACATCAGAGTGAAGAACTGCATTACGTTTTACGTATATGAACTGAAGCAAGCTAGCCTTTGTAATGCGGCGTATTGTTTCGGTAAGTACTTGTTTGTTTGTTTGTTTGTTTGATTTATTAACGTCCTATCAACAGCAATGGTCATGTAAGGACGGCCTCCCATGTATGCGTAGTGTTGCGTGTATGTTGTGCGAGGTGCGCGTTTTGGGAGACTGCGGTATATTCGTGTTGTGTCTTCTTGTATAGTGGAACTATTGCCCTTTTTATAGTGCTATATCACTGAAGCATGCCGCCGAAGACACCAAGCAACACACCCCACCCGGTCACATTAACATACACTATTTTGAAACAATTTAATATTTCTCCATCTGAATAAGATGACATTCTTTATTGAAATAGAAAATAAATTTGACATTCGATAATTGGTGTGAACAAATATTTCGATAAAGTGGTCAATATTACATGCCTAGAAAACATGGGTTCTATGATGTTAAATGGTACAATATTTGCATTTTCCATTTTTATACTATCCTTAAAACTTTATTTCAGGTGACGCCGAGGTAAAATGTACTGACACTTCAGGAAATCAAAGTGACTGTACAGGTAAGCTACAATCTGCAGTGAATAGATTATAAGCATCTTGATATTGGCATAACAAGTTAAAATATATTTCTTAACATCTATGTAACAGGAATATGATGGCCAACACCGATACTGCCGTCACTACACATATACCTAAACCAACCTTATTGAATGATTGCCGGTATAAATTTTGTTTGAGTGATATGATAGGTATTTCTTTCTACCGTTTTATGTATCTACAAGGGGACATTGTTAGTCGACTTAACTCTTCGTACTGGATTATGATTATGGGTATCATGTTAAGACTAAACTTTTGTTACTTTTTTATTGTGTTAAGCAAGTCCATATTGAGAATTAAACAGTTAGTTTTTATGTATCAGGGCTAAATATATTTTGGTATATAACATATATTTATCTTTTGATTACTATTGTTGTCAGAAGTGTACCACATATCATGTTATGCTCATGTGACGTCCTATTCGAACACACCAACTGTGTGATTCTTCGAATTCCTAGACGATATGATAAAGGGTGCTACAAATCAAGAAGTTAAAAACCGATACTAAGCCTTTACATACATAATACCAATTAATGACAAATTTTGAATTTCCGTCATTTTCAACTAAAACTGGTAGGTATCGTTACTACAACAATGTTAGAGGAAAAGCACGACCAGACAAAACATTTGAAACAATTTTTTTAATAATAAGTACAAATTTTCATCAATTTTTGGAAATCAGGAATATGATTGATTACCGTTACCATAGCAACCCTCATAGAATTTTGAATTGTTTATTGATGATTTATCTTAATCAGATATATTTCATATTATGAAGATATATTGTTTTCATACTAATTTTACCTTTATAAATGCCTGAATTTTCCATACAAACATTCTTCTTTTTCAGGATATTTTTCAACTAGTCTATTTTGGTACCATGGCAACCAATTTCCCATGCCATTGAATAAAAATGGCCTTCCAAACAGCTTCATTTGCTATGAAATTTGTTTCTTAGTCAAAGGGGCTTACTTTAAAGTAGATATTATGAATATTTTTTCATTTTCCACCTAAAGTTCAATGCTGATTGGCATCGCCTCTAAAATACTTGGTCAATTTCACAAATGATCAATGCCGTATGTAACACTAAGCTGTTCACTCAATTATGCATTTAAAATGAATATTCAACTTCGAGATAAAAATTATGGTTATTCATTTGTTAATCAATTCAAAATAAATAAGATTTGAGTTTATGGAAAATATATATTAAACACTTACCATAACCTTACCATTTCAATATTTGCATTTTCACATCGCTCCGCCTCAATGAAACTAGTTTCCCAATGAAGATGCTTGGTCACGAGCTGACCTCTGACCGGCGTAAGAATACATTTTGACAATATTTCAATTTTCACTGAAGTTGGACTCAATGAAACTACTTAAAAAATCCGGTCTCATGAACTTGGGTATCTTAACATCGGTTTTCGCGCAAGAAAATATTTTATCTAGACCTACTTTTGCCTAAGAAGCTTCCTACTAGCCTAGATTAGGCCTAGATCTAAACAGCGGTGGTTTAAAAAAATGCAAATATTACGGACAGATTTCTACAATTTTAAAACCATTTTTATGAACTGTCGTTTTACTGACTCCGTAACTCTTTTGTGTATCGTTCGAGTCAGCAACATTGCCTACCGAAGCAAAATAAAATGTGCCATGTCCCTGTGTGACGTGTGTCGAAACTACGTTAGAACGTCTCAGTTACAAACAAATCATGAAGCCTAAACGGCGATAAGAAATACTATATAAAAGTCAAAGAGTGTTGATTTACCTTTAATCAGTTGTTTAACTGTATCAAGGCTAAATGCTACATAAACTACTAGAACCTTTCCGTTCCCATCACGTTACGGTGACTCTCCATTTTGAATCGAAGCGGGAGACAACCGTATCACACAGTCTAGACATTATCCTTCCGCATCTTCGGCGGACGATTTTTGCAATCACTTCTAAATTTATTGTAAATGTTTTATGTTTCATCGAGATTACATTGACAATAAAATTGTTTCTAAATAAATGTTTGACAAATTGTAATATTTGCGCTATTTATTCTTAATTGGTCGTATTCTAATGACGCACTATTTTCTTACGCCTCTCGTTGTAGACTTGCACAAGCCCAGAAACTCGCAATTTTTTAAAACAAAAAAACAACAAAAATCTAATACGATTAAATTGAAATATAAGGATTGAACTTGCTTTGGTCGATTTCATGGGGTGATGAATTGAGTTGCTCTTGAAACAAATTGAATGAACTGATGAATTGAGTTGCTCTTGAAACAAATTAAACATGAACTGCTTCGCAGTTCATTCAATTTGTTTTAAGAGCAACTCAATTCATCACCCCATAAATCGACCAAAGCAAGATTCAATCCTTAATTGTTTACATTGTGACCTAGTTTTACGCCGCTTCAATTTTGAATGTACTTTCAGCGATGAGGCCTACTTGAAATGTTGTTGTACATTAGGAAACACAGACAGAAACACTTGATACATTAATATTAGAAATTGTCAGTAATATACACGTCTGCTTTGATGAAACGGTGACTTAGGCCTGAAGCCTCAGAAAAAAATGCTGAACATAGGCCTACCCTACAGTAGGCTACTGTAACGAACGCATTGAGGTTCGTCGCATATAACATCTAGGCATAGACAGAAACGATAGATTTTATAAAAATACGCTCAAATCATAAACAGAATGATTCCATTGACATTAGGCCTACCGTTCATTATCAACGAAACGATGTAGTGACTCGTGAGTGTCAACCCAAGACAATGGATCGGAGGGTCGTTGGAAACCGCCAACATTTCAAATAGATGTTTATCTACTTACTTCATTTAGAATGTTAATCTTAAGACTGCAGTTGACAATGAAGTTATCACAATTAAAAAATAACAGAGATTTCTTCCCGTGATCTGCGATTAAATTCACAACATTTTGTGCCTCTCGGGTAGAATATCCTTCGTATCCACATATTAAAGAGTCTTATAAGATTAGTTTTGTTGTTACAGAGATGGTTGAATATGTTGACATCAGATTGTAAATCAAACTTCATCATTGGAAAGCAAACTACATAAACAAATATTTCCATTAACAGAATATCTCCATTGTAAATAAATGCATAATTAGTTTTGAATTAAACGTTAAATAGATATAAATGTTAATGTATTTAACAATTAACTTCGGGTTTATGCATTAATATTTGTACATTGTATATGGAAATAAACATATATAGTTTTAGTTTTATTTATGAATTGATCAAACAAAGTGGAAGACTGCTAAATAGGTTGCATGATATAAAACATGTTACTAAGAATAGAAATCTCAAATGGTTACAAATATATGTAACACTATTCGTTTTTTAGTCGATATGCTTATATTTGTATGATATTATATGTTATCAAGATTGTAATAATGGTAAATCATTGCACGATAATTTCATTTGGAATGTATTACAATAGCCAATGTAGATGGATAAACAGAAATGATTAGTATTTCCTAACATGTAGAAATACAGCATTAGGTGTAGTCACTGTACAAAAGATATATTACCAGTGTGCTAAGATTTTTTATGCATTATTTTTATAATAGGATAGCATAAACAACTAAATGGTGGTTAATAAATGCAAATATTTTGTCCATAACTCGCATTGTTCAGTTTAAAAAAAATTGTTTTTATCCATTGCCAGATCCATTGTTCGACATTTTGGAAGTCATATTTTCAAATGACCCACAATATATCATTCGATACCTGTAATAGTCATCTTTATACACAATATTCTACTTCAGTTTCTATATTACAGCATCTCCTTACGTTACGCTGACCGCCAAAGTTACACATGAACCGTACACAACGCAAACAGTTATCGCTGGGACGCCTTCAATACTACGTGGGTTTATGTTTCGGTGTAACATCTCCAGTGATGAGGATCTGATGGACTACGTGTATGATATACAATGGTTCATCAACGACAACAGTATTGTAACACACAGAAACATACCGTACACCAACCTCACACAGACCGGCCTACATCAGTCGGAGTGGAATGGTACTTATAGACTGGGGTTTCTGGTGAGTAGTTTAACCACATTATCATCTGTCATATGTAATACAGCAGATTAAATGAAAAAAAATATACCCTACTGCACGACAATTTCAATCAAAGATATCTGCTTGACATATAGGGATTAGAGCAATTCCTCTAATTTATATTTTTAAGTTTATACCACCAATGTTTTGAGAATTACAATACTTAAAATGCATATCAGTTTTAATTTTCCAAGAACAAATGAGACCTAAATATATATATTTCGGCAGTACTGTAAAAATAATTACATTTACGTCTACAGTGCAGTAAAATGAGTACATGCGGTCAGACTCTGAAACAAGGATGTAGTCTACAAATTCATTTCGTATTTTTACAGTGTTATTAGTAATTGTGAAGTATTTTATGCCGGTATGTTTTCATCTAAGCACACAGAAAGGATTTCAAACGAGAATAATTTTACAATGCACAAACTCTGTGCCATTGTTTCTAAGTCACCAGGCAGGTTTGTATGACCATTGGAAACTACTTATTTCATCAAACGTTATGTTTTTTCGCTGTTGATTCCTGACAAAAGAATACTTTTAATTTGTGCAATATAAATATTTATTATTTTTCTAGATTTTTTGTCACTTCTCATTGGTCAAAAACAAGCCACCTGATCACCGATAAAAAACTATATTGCACGATTTTTCCGGAAGTAGTTAATAGAAAAAGTATATTGCACGGTTATTTTTAGATAACGTTATCGTCTAATTTACCAAAATGCTTCTTGTTCCTGGCGCTTTGAAACAAACGCTTTGATGACCTGCGTTTGAAGCGTAACTACAAAAAGTGACAGACGACGTTGATTTTTTCGGTTTCTATCAAAGATGATGATGACTTCCAGCTGATGACTACAGTTTAAACTTTTAAATTTTCACCAAAACACGGTAAGAGAGTCGGAAATAATTGAATACCATTCATTAAGCATCTGGAGCCACTGAATAGTGAATACGTTTGATGTTTATTTTTAAAATTCCTCCTAGGCTAGTTACAACATTAGGCCTAGGCTAATCCTACTGTATGTATACGTTTTTTATTTTACGGAATGAAGTACTAAACATAAGAGAAAGTATCTTAATGTCAATCTGAATCTGTTGATATATATCTGACGTCGAAGTGGATTATTTCAACGGAGAACAAACTATACATTTAATTGACTGTGTCCTTAAGACATGGAGCTACAGGTATAATTGAGTACATGTACATGTATGCAATTTACATACACGCATGCACCGATGCATGCACCGGGTGCATGTAATACAATCGTGAAGTGTATCAATTTATACTGTTTTCATATGATGTTTTTAAATTAAATTTGTTACAAAATCACAAGATTGTAACTGTCATCACGAAGTAGAATTTACAATGCGATGCTTATTTAGTTTCACACTCATTTTAAAAATTGAAAAAAATCCAGAAAAATAATAAAAACAATTTTTTACTTCCTCGGTCAATATTTTTTCTTTGGTCGATATAACCATGTATCGACCTCATAAAATGCTATATTTGTATAATATATATATATATGCATTTAAGTTGATGTACATTTATTATAAACGTTAAATGCGTTTAAATCGACTGAAAATGGTACCTAAGCAATAAACTGTTACTTTGTGTTGTAAAGCGTACGGCACTGTCATCCATCATCATGAAGCTTAGTGCCAAAGATGATGGCACATCTTCCCGCGCATTTTTGATACCTGGCATGTTGCCAAGTTTTCCGCCTTTCAGCGAAACAAGATCGAAAGGAAATCGAACTATTCCAGTTGAATATTTCTTTCTGACCTGTATATGACGATTGTCAATATATTACTAGACACAAATCATCTATCAATGATGTTGAAGAATGGCATTTAATAGAAAATCAATTATCAGATTACAATTTTAATCAGTTTTAATCTAGTTCTGAGATTATAATCTACGGTGGCTGGGAATCGGACATGAAATAGAAAACTAGAAATATGTCTGTTAGACATAAAGTTTTCGCTTACTACTTCCTTACCTTAATTTCCAGTATGAAATCATCCTCGTAAACAGATGTACGTAGCACTTTCGCTCAATATCCTTGGGACTATTACAAGCTTTGAACTTTGTTAAGTGTGTTCTTTTTTTACATAGAAGTGTGTTTATTATCATATTATTAACGATACGATAGACTTTGTTAAGTGTGTTCTTTTTTACATAGAAGTGTGTTTAATATCATATTATTAACTATACGATAGACTTATTTCGCTGTTCAAAATAGTTGTCCGCCAGAACACTGTCGAGTCTCTGTGCACGTGTTGACTTACCTGTGCCATGCTTGAACGCCTTTCTGGGGTACATTAGATCTAAAGCTCAGACACTCAGACTGATATTTTAGAATGGTTTTTCTCTGTTTCTCTTCCCATTCATTCCCATTCTGATTGGGGTGCAGACCGTGAAATGCTTCTACGTATCTATCGGGCACTTATTAGATCAAAACTTGACTACGGATCTATTGTCTATGGATCGGCTCGCAGCTCCTATCTACAGATGCTTGACCCTATACAGAATCAGGGACTGCGTCTCGCACTTGGAGCTTTTCGAACAACACCTATGAAGAGTCTGCAGCAAATGTGGAAGCTAATGAGCCATCTTTAGACGATCGACGAAAGAAATTATCCTTACAGTATGCTGCTCAACTGAAATCCAACCCCCAAAATCCCGCATTTAACCTTGTATTCAATCCACAACATCAAGAAATATTTACACAAAATCAAAAGCTCATACCAACATTTGGCATCAGAATTTCAAAATTTTTGCTGGAACTAAATATAAATTTCGACACCATTGACGAGTACACCGTATCGGATGTACCACCATGGCTCATTCAAACACCTGATATCAATTTATCTCTACATGAGAGGGCAAAATCCAGTGCATTACCCGAAGAACACAAATCCTCCTTTCGGGAGTGCATTAGGGCTTTCCCTGACCATGTTCAGATCTACACTGACGGATCAAAAGATGGTGATAATGTTGCGGCAGCATGCTGTACATCTAATCACTGCTCCTCTATCCGACTCCCGGATGTTGCCTCCATTTTCTCTGCGGAAGCATGTGCTATCGGTCTGGCGCTTGACCATATCGAAGAACACCGCATTGAAAAGGCAATTATCTGTTCCGACTCTCTTTCGGTTCTTCAGGCTTTGAAATCAAGAAACCCTAGAAACACATTAATCCAAAATCTTTTGATCCGAACATTTCGATTGTCTTCTAAAACTCAAATTACTTATCTCTGGATTCCCAGCCATGTGGGTATAAAGGGAAATGAAAAGGCCGATAAAGCAGCTAAGACTGCTCTTCGCCTAGCACAAACACATTTGAAACTACCTTACACCGACATCAAACCTTACATTCAGTCAGCCATTAAACACCATTGGCAACAAAGGTGGTCTACCGAAACAAACAATAAACTGTTTAAAATACAACCTACACTTAATCCTAATCTGTCCAGTCGGAGAGACCGCAGAGAGGAAGTTGTTCTCTCTCGGCTCCGAATTGGACACACATATTTTACACATTCCTATCTATTGAGAGGGGAGGATCCTCCTACATGCCATGCATGTGATTCTCCTCTCACAGTGGAGCATGTTTTATTGCATTGTATTGATTTTAAACACATACGAGATAAGTACTATGATGTCTCCGACATGTACACTTTGTTTCATGCCGTGAGACATAATCGTATTTTCAGTTATCTCAAAGAGATCGGCATTTTAAACAAAATTTGAACGTTTTCTCATATTCTTATATTCATATCAACGCAACACTCATCGTTTCGTCAACATTGTGCATGAGTTTTCTCATGTGTTTTAGCCAAAACTATTTTATCCTATGTAACTCTTTTTATTAAATCAACATTTACAATTTTGTTTTAGTTTTTGCTTGCCTTTTTCTTATCCTGATCTTTTAGATACAGTCCTGGTTTATGCCCTATAGTTTGGCCCTAAATGACCTTAGTTGTCGATGGGCCTTAAAACTCAAACAAACAAACTGTTTCTTTAACGCAAGGCTGTGTAATTTTATAAATATTCATAGAGCTGCAGCAAATGTGGTCTGTGTTCACAGGGTTTAGTAAGCGATAGTGCAACGTACACCTAGGACCTAAGATGAAGTGAAATAAATTAAATATGAGGCCGGTACTAAAAGTTATCCGTTTCGTCACTTTCGTTTATTGATTGTATTAACCTATATTGTATTGTTCCGGAAGTTTCCAAAGTCGATCAGTTGCTTAGATATATCGTGACCGATGGAAGAGTTTATATGATACGCCGCTTGAAGAAAACGAATGTTTTCAGCACTGTGTAATTTCACTGTATTATCGCTGACAAGTATATCTTAGTATATGCTTTTGAAAGGTTGGTGTCAATAAATCATGGCGAAATTTGTTAAACGGTATAAGACACTGACTTCCGGTATCGCGTGTGCAGTTGGAATCTTCGCGTAGCGGATGTACACAGACTCTTCACCCGACAAGGAAAATAATAGTGCGAGTACGCTCGTACTAATAAAAATAGGCGTGGGGACAAGATATTATTGAGTGCGAACGAAACACTTGTGTGGGAACGAAGTATCATTGCGTGTTGTTATGTATGACACATGACACTAAATACATGTAGTTATTAGATACGTGATATAACTCCTATGGCTACAATGTATATTATGAATACATCCTAAGGTCATATCATTAATTTAGGTTATAGAACTTTCTAGAATATTATCATGTATAAAAATATATGTTTGTAAACATGTTGATTATAAGTAGGGATCTAGAATGATCATTTTCCAGAAAGTTCTGTGTGTTTGTTTGTTTACTGTTTTTAGTTAGATATTTCTAGAAGTAGAAGGTCCTCCAATATTCTTGAATTAGGGTTTAGCGAAATATACTCCAGCTGTCCAAGGCTAATCAGAACTGTAATGAGACCTGCAATTAGAAATATCAAGAATTGTACAGCGCCATATTAGATTATATCGGGAGAGCTTTTGTGACTTTATCTGTGAATTATTACAACACTTTGTGTAGATTTATTCATATTGCCTGGAACTTTACAAATCATCTGTGGACATGCATTTTCCTCGTGGATATGCGAATATTGTTAATTTGTAACCTGGAAGGATCAAGGATTATACCAGGACATTCGCATACAGATAAGTAACACTTTAAATCATTGTATTACTCTTGTACCACCACCAATTATATATAATTACTTAAGATATTGTAAACCATCTCTGTATACATTCATCAATATGTGGTCATGATGTTTTTCATAAATATATAAGCAATGCAATAATCCTAACTATATTTATGCTTGCTCCACATAAGACTCAAAGACAATATGAATTGAAATGGCCATCTTATAAAAGATGACAATTTATTATTAAGAACCATATTATTATATTCTTCAAAATTAATCATGTGGAAATACAACTTTTGCACAATATATTACAACAGTTTACATCCTGTGGTGAAGATTCCACAGGATTACGCCAAATATTTCTACAGAATTAAATACTCTAGTAAATACATCAAGATATACTTATTATATAATAAACAAGAGGCCCAGAGGTCCTGTATCGCTCACCTGCTTTATAATGCCAAGTAATGTTTTGAATACAGGTTCATTGTTTCTTTTTTGAAGGAATTTGAATATTTACCTCTAATTCCCCTATTGGGACCCGCTCCTCATGCCCCCAGGGGGTCATAGCCAAAATTTATACAAGTTATATTCCCCTTCCCCCAAGGATGTTTGTGGCCAAATTTGGTTACAATTCATGCAGAACTCTAGGACAAGTAACGATATGTAGGATTTACCTCTATTTCCCCTATTGGGCCCCGCTCCTCCTGCCCCCAGGGGGTCAGGGCCAAAACGTATTCAAGCTCTGTTCCTTTTCACCATAGGATGTTTGTGGCCAAATTTGATCAAACTCAATTCAGAACCCTAGGACAACTAGCGATTTATAGGATTCACCTCTATTTCCCCTATTGGGCCCAGCCCCTCCTGCCCCCTAGGGGTCAGGACCAAAATTTATACAATTTCTGTTCCCATTCACCCAAGGATGTCATAACATGTACCAAATCAGTTAAAGCAACGGTGTTAACTCTAATATATTTTCTAAACGCTGAAGATTCCCAGCGCCCCATCGCACGTATCTTAGCATCTGAATACTATGGTGGTTAATTACGGCCATCTCGTGTTGTTGTGTTGTCGCCTTGTCGTGTTGTCGCCTTGTCGAGTTGTCGCGGTCTCAAACTGCGTCAACCCGAGATCACAGTTAAAATGTCGGCTTGTCGCGTTTTCGAACCGCGACAGTCGACAACACGACAAGTCGACATTTCAAACACGCTAATTAGCGCGTACAGAATCTCGTGTTGTCGCGGTAAAATGTCGACTTGTCGTGTTGTCGAGTTGTCGACTTGTCGTGCTGTCGCCTTGTCGTGTTGTTGAGTTGTCGACTTGTCGCCTTCCTGTTACACATGCGCAAATCATATGAAATAGACACTATCTTTGAATATAGAAAACTGAAGTCAGTGCTTGTGAATATTTGGTGTGTTTGTAAGATATTCGATGTACAAAATTGTTTAAAATTATATTTTCCCCATTGTTAACTCTTTTGAAATGTATTATACTTAACGGAAAATATTAAATTAATTGAATATTAACAAAACAAAGGATGTTGTCAGAACACAGAACAAAAATGTTTGTACATGAACAGTAACAGAGAGGACAAATGTGCATGTATATCAACTATTCAATTTGACGAATTGAAGAGAACACGGTTGATGAGACGAAATATTATCTATTATTACTAATTACAGTAATAGTTTATGTGTATAGTACATCAAACAATAACATTAATTTAAGATCTAATAAAGAATTTGATGTAAAACTTTCATTTAGTCCAAAGCGTTATAGAACATATAAGGTGTTGTGCCCTATCTTTCTAGTAATTAGTTCATGTATTTTGATCATCAGCATGCATCACAACGTACATAATGTAAATATTCTTTTTTATAAAATTTCTTTATTGTAATACGGTAAGATTTAACCATGGAAAGTTTGATTGAGTAACTTGACTACAGTAATTCATACAATAGTATACAAATGGTGGAGCATAAATACTTCCAAGGGACATTTAATACAATGGAACTCTTGCAAAAGAAAAGTACACAATTAGTATTTCTGGGTCTAGAAATTCCTAATACACAAAACATGTGTTCATTTTACGAAATAAATATCATAATTATAAAATAATCTTTCTCAAAGCGATCAATTTGTGGTTAAGAAAGGCTTGGCTAATTATGATACTTTCAAGTGTAATTGACCTGTGTTAATATTGTCCGAGTGCAAAGTCAATAAAAGCAACTCAAGTTACATTACGCAAACATTGAGTTCTTCAGTGTGGTGTCCTATGGTCAATGTTTTTTCTTGTAAGTAACATGCACATTAGAGAATGGTTTGATACTAGCCAAAGAAAATAATACAAAGTATCTAGTATAAAAACATAAGAACCCCAGTTTCGGTTCATATGGTGTTATACCGCACTGGTATAATTGAAAATAATGACCTCGGGCTACGGTCTGGTTTATTATTTATTCTACCAGGGCGGGATAACAACATGTATACATCCTTTAACATGTATATCTGCAGTGCCTTTATCTTTATATAATATTAATTTAAAGTTATATGTGCCGAATTTTTCATACTCACGAATCAAGATGAGCTTTTAATATGTTATTCAGCACCAAAAAATACCATTTTTTTGAAAATTACAGTGCTTTCAATGCACAGATTTTAATTTTACATGTACAAATCAGAGCTGAAAACAATTTTTGGCAGTACTGCCAAAAATCATTTATTTACATCAATAGTGAAGTGAAATGAGTACATACGGTGAGACCATGAAGCCAAATCGTGGTCTACATTTTCATTACACATTTTTACAATGTTTTTAGTAATTGTAAAGTGACTTCTGCAGGTATGTTTTCATTTAAACATATTTAAGGCATAAAAATAACAATTTTACAGTACAACATTTCTGTTCAACATTAACTAACGTTTATAAGTCATCTGAAGCCATTTGAATGATTTTTACAGCTTTATTCATCAAACCTTATGGTTTTTAATAAATCAATGATGAAAAAATAGCATGTCAAAATTATCGCCCAGTTATGGCACATATAACTTTAATATTATAATTTCCGTTTAATAGTTTAATATAATATAATACATTTCAAAAGAGTTGACAATGGGGAAAATATAATTTTAAACAATTTTGTACATCGAATATCTTACAAACACACCAAATATTCTCAAGCACTGACTTCAGTTTTCTCTATTCAAAGATAGTGGCTATTTCATATGATTTGCGCATGTGTAACAGGAAGGCGACAACTCGGCAACACGACAAGTCGACAACATGACAACACGACATTTTACCGCGACAACACGATATTCTGTACGCGCTAATTAGCGTGTTTGAAATGTCGACTTGTCGTGTTGTCGACTTGTCGTCTTGTCGGCTTGTCGCGGTTCGAAAACGCGACAAGCCGACATTTTAACTGTTAAATCTCGGGTCGTCGCAGGCGACAACACAACAACACGAGATGGCCGTAATCAGCCACCATAGAATACCCTTGTTCTGCAGGGTTCAGACGACGAGCCCCAGCAAGCAACTTTTTCATTAAAAAGTTGTTCGTGTGATCACTGTTGTGTAACAGTTTGTTGACATACCAAACTGCAGATAAATAAGTGGATATGGTCGAATGAGAGAGCTCTTGGTGAAACTAATAAGCTATGAAAAGAGTTATGTGTCCATTGTTCACATTGGTACCAAACGGGTCAAAGCACTATGCAGTGTGCAAAAGTATGAAACACACCTAGAGCTTTATCATAAACTAACCTTGTTGATGGAGCCAAAGAAGACTTCATCAACTGCCCAATGACTGGAAAAAGTTGGTGGGTGTCAAATGACCTGGAATCGCTGTTGGCATTGGATATTTTTATCCGGAGCTAGGGTCCGGAATCTGCCCATCTGCTATTGAGAAAGGGAATCAGTCATAGTATAACGATGGCCTGGTTTATGCCTAGCTTTAAAGTGTAAATTGATTTCTAAGCATTTAAGAACTAAACAACGTACCATCTTGTGAAGCATATTATCTTTACTTATCAGTTTTTAATGACTGAGACAATGGCCTCATCATCTGTTAAAATAGCACAGCATGAGTGGCCCCATATAAACACTGCCAACAGAACTGGATAAAATTCTAATATGGCAATATTATAATGTTGATATAGTGCCTAAAATGCCCCCCAAAAATATGTATTTTTAACAGTGCTCCAAAACCCACAGTTGTAGAAGCATTCGTGTAAAGTTGCAAAACATCACTAGACATAAGGAAAATGGTGATACCCTTAAACCTAGATAAGAACAAGAGCCAAAGTGACAAATCCGCATTAACTTCAGCAGAAAGTCGGATATGATGGTAAGACTCAGATACACCTAAAGTTAAATTAATAAGACGTCGAAGAAAAGGACGACCAGCTTTCACAACAGAACAAGCAAATTTAAAATTCCAAGTAAAGATTGAAGTTCTCGTAAAGTACACTTTATTTAGAAATGCCTCAATGACTTCTGTAGCCTTTTTGACTTTGTCTTGAGGAAGGGAAGCTGTAGAAGTTATTTAGCTCTATTCCTACAAAAGACATTTGTTTACTAGGCAAGAAAGTCTTCTCCTCCGCTTATGGTACTCCTATGCTATAGCACATAGCTATGAAAGAATTCAAAGAATGTTGAGCAGCTTCAAAAGTTTTCTCGGTGAAGAAAAAACCTCTAAAATATGAATCACATGATTGCAAGTTTCCCCTAGCTATCAATTCGAGTGCGGTACTGAATGTTTCAAATATTTTGCATAAGGAAGAGCATACCATGGATAGACAAGTATCAAAATAATAAAACTCTTAGAAAGAAAAAACTAGAAGGCTATGGTTTTCTTCATTTAAAGGAATAATCCTAAAAGCTGATTTAATATCAGTTTTTGCCATTAATGACCCTTTACCGCATAGTTTTAACTGGGGAATTGCATCTTCAATGCCAGCATATTGAACTGTAGCCAATTCTTCAGAAATACCATCATTAACTGAACTATTGCCATCTCGTGGATAGGATAAATGATGTTTTAAACGGAATAACCCAAGTGACTTTTTTGGGACAAGACCCAAGGGGGATAATTTCAAGTGAGGCATAGGTATTGATTGATAACGGCCTTTTATTATTATTAGCAATTATGTTAAACAATAGCAGGATTATCATGTGCTGATTTTAGAATAGGGTTACCTGAGAGTCTCATTCATTTTCATATTCTTAGAAAAATCCTTTAGAAAAGCTATCTACTAAATATTGTTTAATGTCTTCATCATAGTCATGTAGGTACATTTCTAATTTCCTTCAATTGACCGGAATATTAGCTATAGAATGGAATTCAACTGGGGGTGATAAATGCCTTTACTTTGTGGTAGATTTGGATTGTCTGGGGTCAGATGATTTGGTTTGTTGGCGATCGAAACATTTGAACACAGGGTGTTAGCCCCCACAATTGGAGCAGACATTGGGGTATTTACAACCCTCGCAGTTATTTCCCTTGTTGTATTTGTAAAAGTGGCCTGTTTGGGGACGAACATTGTTGTTTGGTTTCGACGACTGAAACCTACTTGTGGAGTTAGATTTCCTATGTGGATCCATGGCCATACAATATAACTCCTGCTCAAGGGTCCCCCATTCTTAACCAGATGCTGTTTGTTTTAAGCGACGGAAATTACAATCGTAAGTGTACCAGTTAACCCCACTACAAGCAATATTACGAATAACATGCTTGTAAGTTGCAAAACCCAAAGTACATTCAGAGTATTTTTGTCTATACACAGAAGAAAAAAACTAAAAGCATCTGTCCAGCTTTTAATTGTTAAAAACTTTTTAGTAGAAGGCTGAGTCAAACCAACACCACCATCCTGCTCTAAATGGAGTGTATATTTAGTATTTGAAGGATTATCCAAAATTTGGGACAGTTCCACGAACTCCCCATTCCAAATTTTCTGATGTAATTTCGGCGAGACTTTTTGATAGAGAGATCGACATTACAGTTGTGGTGGTTTGACTGGTGGACATGTCTCAGATCTAGATAAATCTGTATCATCAGAATTTGTATTTATTAAATTCAAGGCATCTGTCTCCCTAATCATGACACTGTCTCTGCTGGTCTGATGTGTTTCTAGTTCCTGAGTTACAGAACCTGCAGCAGCAGTCGCGGAAGGAATGACAGGTATAGAGCTAGCTGTACTGTCAAAGGCGGCGGGTGCAGTTGGCCGTCTTAGTTCCTGTAAGACAGCAGCAGTAACATCCTTTGTAATTTGCTGGGTCACAGCAGCCAGATTTGATATAGTGATTTTTTCTACTGATACAGCTGCAGCTGGTGCCTTCCTCTTTCTGGGTATTCTTTTAGAGGTCATGTTTGCTGACTGAAATTAAATGTAAATTAACTTATATACAAAGTTGTTCTAGTAAAAAATGAGAAAAGGGGTACTTGAACATAAACATATATCTGTCATAAAATTCAACTGCCAACATATCTGTCTTGATGACAACGTTTTACTCTTGAAACATATGCATTTGTTCGAATAAATTATATCAACAAACATAGACATGAAAACTTGCGAGTATTATTAATAAATATTGCAGGGTTATGTAATCTAAAGGACACAACAATAATAAATGGAGTAGTCTAAGGGGGGCAACCGTGATAACTTAAACAGGCTAAGGGAGACAACAGTAATGATTGAAACAAGCTAAGGGAGACAACCAGATACTCCACAAATTTTCAACAGCAAATTGTGTGAAGTGAAATATTTAGTATCACACATTTAACAACCAAAATAAACTGCTGCATTTAAAAAAAATATGACTAAAGCTCATATAAACAGGTTACTCCAATCAACTGATTTATAATTAAACAACATTGAAATCAAGCACACAAATATATAGGTTATTACAGCTAAATGTTCGAATATCACATGATGCTAAAGACCTATACGTAGGCTACCTTTCAGATAACAGCTGAATTTGAATATTTTATATCATAAGGGGCTATAAACCTACACATAAGTTCCCCTATCAGCTTACAGCTGAATTCTAATATAACATGGGACTAAAAACCTATACATATGTTCCCCAAACAGCTTACAGCTGAATTTTAATAGCACATGGGGCTAAAAACCTACACATAGGTTCACCTAACAGCTTACATCCAATGTTTTTTTATATTTATAATAAAAAGTAAGGTTTGAATTATACATATATAATATTATCGCATACTGGGAAGGTGTATATATATATATATATTTCAAGCAGCAAGGGATCTAACCGCGTTTTACCACGGAAGTTGTAAAATGAAGAACCTCATTAAACCAGAGGATATACTATAGAGTAAGAGACAGTCATCGAGCCTGAAGAAATTCTTACAAGAGCGAAGTTCGATAATTCCAAACTACAGCACTGCAACGTGACAAAATGTGGGGATCCAAGGTGCGGATTCTGTGATTATATCAAAACCGGGATTACCATCACACTAAAAAACGGGAAAATCATCAAGCCGAATAATAACCTCAACTGCAAGAGTACAAATCTTAAATATTGTATAACTTGTCCAACTTGCAAAGAAAATTATATCGGCCAAATGAGAAATTCTCTTGCAGAACGGGTGCGTGTCCATAAACAACAGATACGCACACCAGAGACAAGAAAACTTCCGCTTAGTGAACATTTAGATATATGCGGGAACGGAACGTTTAGAATATTCCCTTTTCACAAGATGCCGGGTCCCTGCAATATTAAATGCAAAAATCAAGGAAGACATGTTTAAAAAAAATTTTGAACCGGCATTAAATCATAAATATGTGTATAACGCTATAATATGAACAATAGCCTCATCTTATTACTTCCCTAGCTATAGTATCTCACCTCTTACTATTGTGACGTCCAGATACAGTAACTATGATATGACATCATAGTAAGTAGCTAGGACGCCTTGAAGATGCCCAGGAGGACAGAAAACGTTAGCGGCGAAACACTAATGCCATGAATTTTTTTCCTGAAGAAATATATTTATATATATACATTTTTGTTTGTTTGTTTGATTAACGTCCTATTAACAGCTATGGTCATGTAAGGACGGCCTCCCATGTATGCGATGTGTTGCGTGTATGATGTGCGAGGTGCGTGTTTTAGGAGACTGCGGTATATTCATGTTGTGTCTTCTTGTATAGTGGAACTGTTGCCCTTTTTATAGTGCTATATCACTGAAGCATGCCGCCGAAGACACCAAGCAACACACCCCACCCGGTCACATTATACTGACAACGGGCGAACCAGTCGTCCCACTCCCTGTATGCTGAGCGCTGAGCAGGAGCAGAAACTACCACTTTTATAGACTTTGGTGTGTCTCGGCCAGGGGACAGAACCCAGAGCCTTCCTCACAGGGGCGAACGCTCAACTCAAGGCCAAAAGTGAGGCAGTGCCAAGGGAGGCATTAGGAAAGATAAAGTCAGTTAGGAAGAAGAGAAAAGATAAGATCCTAAATTTAGTCGCCTTAAGTTCCCTGGCAGCTTACAACTAAATTTGGATATCACATATAGCTATACTATATCTGAAATGTTGCCTACGATAAATTAGAATTAACGTCAAATAAAAACAAACCAACCTAATGTCGAGTACTGAGCACATGCCTGTTTGAGGGCAAGACGAACACTCTTGTAAAATGTCCTAGTGCCGTAGGTGTTTAGATGGCAATTGTCTGTTATCATGCAACCGCTTGTGACCCCAAAATTCAAGACTTTCTTACTGAGGAACCTGCGACCGTAAAAAAAACCATTGCCTTCCGTCCGTCAACACTTGGGGATATTTCCCGGGCTTAGGTCGCTTCAAAATGTCGCACACAAAAACTAACACAACTCCAAATCCACGACGGAGCCAACATGCAAAATCCACTATATCGCCAGCCACATCAGATGAAGCTCGGAACATAAGTCATTACCACCTACTTGGAGAATAATAATATGAGGTTGTCAATTGTTAGTAGTGACGTGAAATCCTGACATGCCCCTAATTTTGGAATGGTACCTCCTTGCAATTTGGTAGCAAAACATATTTACTACACAATGTTCTAAATCGAATGAAGGAGAAAGCGTCGAGTCCCTGTGTCTTGATGCAGGCGCCTAATAAAACTGTGCCCTATAATATAACAACGAGTCGAGGATAACGCCATAACAAAGATGTACAGTACATGTAATTATGTTAAAATTAAGAATTTTCCGCTCCGAAATCCACCCTAGGGGCGACGTTCAAGGTTTTCCCATGGAAATAATTCACCAATACAATATAAAATCTTCTTAACATTGTCTATGAAATCACCAAGTTTAAATTGAATGATGCATAAAGCTGCGGGGCAAAATGACGCTGCTGACTTGCAACAAATTACCAGCCAACCAGAGATCAGCTAAACTGGCTACTGACGCCCAACAGGATATGGAGGCCCCATAAAGGAATACGAGGAAAATAAATAAAATTATTTAAAATAGCTGTGTCGCAGCATAAAGTAAGCTATGCATATAGCTTGCATTTACATTTTTACATGTAGCTGCGTTCTAGAAATACATGTAACATGTAGATATAGAGAAAAAACCCACACTTTATCATGTCAACTCTGAAGAATGTTTGCTTCCTGCTGGGACTCCGAATTTTGTTTAAAATATCCACGTGGTGTGCAGATCTCCATGTTCCAAAAGATAGAAAACATAACAACCAGCCAAGAGCACAAGTTTGAATAATACCTATCTCCAATGAACATGTTTATAGCAATGTCTGAATCCTTATAGTTTCACAGTGAGTAAATATGGAAAAAATATTATAGGGTTATTAATCACCTAATTCCATATTGGCCCTGCTATTATACCAAGGTCTGCAGTGACCCGCATTTATATTGCCGATGAATAAGTTGTGATGCTCGGTAATGAGCTGAACGATACGTTGTTATACGTAGTTAAATCAAAACGATGATATTAAGAGTGCATTTTTAGCTGTCCGATGGTCCGCGAGCAAAGTTCTGTAAAGGTAACACGTGTATGGACAAATGTAGTCATGGTAACGTTGAAATACTATGCTCTGAAAAATCTTCGTCCCTGTCCACTACAGAATGAATCACTTCAACCGGAAGGGAAGATAACTCCGGGTGGAAGACGGGCGGTTACCGTAGTGGCACGCGCCCCGGGGAAATACGATGTTTTATTTTCCCCAAGGGAAATACGACGTTTTATTTCCCTGTCATGTGATGGGTTTCAACTTATCACAGACACTGTTATAAACATGAGGTATGATAATACACCTTCGGGTTTCTTCAAATCGAATTGTCACTGAGGCCATAAATGAATAAAAGTCACTTTCGCCAATTCCATAATATGATGGATTTTAGGCTATACAAATGCATACACAAAAATGCAGCAATACCGATATTATCAGCGATGTGCTCTGAAGTAACGTTGAATATATATGGTATTGTTTTAATTATTTAAAATCAGCTGCATATTAAATCATTGATCGATTAATCTATTTCTCGAAGAAAATGAATCGACATCTATTAAATATATAGAACTAAACACAACTACTTGCTTCATATAATCTCAAAAAAGTGCAAACCTCAGAGGAAACCTTCATTCATATTGGATGTCAGATGTTGTTGGAATTAGAATAAAATGCTTCAATAATCCAATAATACATCCGTCATGCAAATACATTCTTCCTGAACTACAATATACCCGTAAATTCATCCCTTTCCTTGATTTACATTTCTGTTATAAACATATTTACACTTGCTTTGATTTGATTACATACCACAGGTAAAATGTGGAGTTCGTGCAAGGAATACTGAAGACCAGGTTCCAACTGCATATATATACAGCAAACCGTTCTATGCAGGCTTTAAAGTACGTACATATAGCCCAATATTTTATTGCTCATTTTGCAACATCAATATCATGGAGTTATGTTTTTATCTTAAATTATTTAAAAAAGTAAGTTTGACATCGACTGCGCATAGTGAGTACCGCAATGTGAAATATTTCATTACTATTTACACTCAAATATGCCTTTTTATTGCAGACTGACCTAGACGAGTACACCGTTTCAGAAAATGGTCAAACCAATATTACAATTAGACTAACGGTTCCAATAGATTGTGGGTTACCTATTGAGTATGCACAGTAAGTATCAAACCTTCAATATCTGACTTCTGAACTGTACCTGCACGATCGTTTAAAATTTTGAATTCTATCTTTTCTTACGTGCCTTCTTATAACGCCTCCCTCGTTACCGTCTCACATTTTACGATAAACTATTTATATTTTCGACTTGTTCTCCAAAACCACTCAACCAAAGTAGTTGACATTGTGCAACCTGTCATGGCCAAAGCTCAACAAAAATTGTAAATCATATGGTATCAGCTTCCCGGGGCGTGAGGGTCGTAGCCAAAATGGGGCAAATAGGCAAAAACTTCAAAATCTTCCCAAATTCTAAAAATTGTGGAATTAATTATTCTTCATAGATGGTCTTAAGGTCTTTTACAAATATTTTGAATTATATGACCCTGGGGTTTCATGTTTCCCCCTGGGTTGGAGGTCAAGTTTAGTAAAGTGTATACAGGGAAAATACATTTTGAGATTTATTTGATAATTTGGTAAAGGAAATAAGTCAAATGTTGCCAGAATTATCAGTATGAGATAGCGGATGAAGCTCAGTGACACACTTTCCTTGACTGACACCTAGGGGTCTGAAGGTCGGGACCAAAAAGAGCAAAGTATCTGTTACATGATGTAACCGTTTAAACCACAGAACTCAAATTCAAAACATAGCAAAATCTAATTCCCTTCACATAAAGAAAACTCACAAGGTCCTTTAAAAGCATTCAAATGACTCTAGGACCCCGTGTCTCTCCCGTTGGGAAGTTGTTAACAAGCCATTTTCTTGGATGGCAATCATATATTAAATGTTCATGATGATTGACTTTATATGATACCAAGGTAACTCGATACCCTTTATCAGCATTCAGGTGACCGTCAAGGCCTCTTGTTACATTAAGTTGAGAGCTCATTTCTGTGTCAAGGCCGAAACACACCATTTCCGAGCAGCATTAATGTGATGGAGGACTTGTTCATATGTTGTCAATATAAAGTGACTTGGTGTTTGGTCTCACTTGCGCATACAATTATATGGTTTATTTGTTGTCGTTATGGTTAAATGTATATATCTCTTATTTTGTTTATTTAGATTAGAGTGGGCCAAAGCGTTATATTGCAAGGTGACCATTCGTGTATTAATACCTAATGATGAAGATAGTGAGGTCCAATGTACACGTGGCGGATTATCAGACGAACCGGTTGTTTTCAGCAAATCAGGTTGTGGAGTACAATTCAAATACAACGAATGGAGAACACCAATCAACATAACAGTATATGGTTCTGCTGACGGCATCATTCCGACAACAGACCAGAACATGATGCCCAGCAGAACGACACGACTCCGATTTAAAATAGACGAACACGTGACATGTCCAGCATGGACTAATGCATCAAAGCCAGACATCTTGGTAAAGAATATACTTTCTAGAATAGTATCAATATAACGCCATTTTGATTGGATTATTCGAATCCAATGAGGTTAGTTGCCCGCAGTACTGACCGCAGGTCGGTTGTGTTTTCCGGGTACTTCGGTTTTCCTTCACCATCAAACCTGACGCAACCTTACATGACCCTGGCCATTAATATGATGTAAAACTAAACAACTCACACTTTATACATGACGTTAATATTATATAATTAAATAATGTCGCTACTATTGCAGTTTAATTCTGTCAAATTCTGCACCCTACCCTGCGTAATTGATTGATTTTAACTACGTTTTACACGCCATGACATACACTTAATTCAAATAATGACGTAAATTGCCATAACACCCATAAAATTTGTGCTTAGTGTTGTTTTGTTGAGCATAGAGCCAATGTATACATCAAAACATTTTCAGCTATTCGGGTTCGGAAGGAGAATTAGTATTATTCATGGTAAACTTAAAATCAGCAGAAAGTAAAAGATATTAACATGTACTCGTGGTACCATTTTTGAAACTTCCGTGACCAGAGTTACAATATCTAAAATGAAAACAAGTACCTTGCGTTGAAATATGTGCTGCAACTACGAATATCCGAATTTAATATATCTAGTCATGTCCTGCATCTGTATATTCATCTAATATGATATGGCTATATCATATTTTCACAAGGCAATATTATGTTCCGTTTATGTTTGTTTACCGCAAACACATGTTGTCGTCATCTATTAATACAACGTTCCGTACCCTGTATCAGACTGTACACATGCCTTAATATGTATTGTCATTGTGTAATGTCATAAATGCTCACAAATGAGCCTCATCGAAAACTTTGCAGTAATTATTTAACGACATCACGCTTTTAGGTACACGTCCTGGATAAGGACGAAGCCCTATCCGGGAGAGAATGTCACGTGCAAACAGATCCTCATATCAAGACGTTTGATGGCAAGTAAGTACGTTCACGAAGCATACAAGTAACAACAGGAAACCAGCCAGATACTGAGCAGACATAAACGATTTTCTTCGTGCGGATATATAGGTGTCGTAGTGTTAGGCAAATCACCATCTACATTGCAACAATTTATTAAGATCTGATTCGTAGGTTTTGTTGGAATGATCACTTATAATAAACATTGACGTAATGATCAGTTTAAAAATCTGATTTAAAAAATACACACTTTATAATATTTGATTAGAGAAACGTTATGAAGAAGAGGCAATAGTTTAAACTATAATGCCTTATATCTATGAACGACGATTTTAATATTTATACCTTTAGCTTCCCCGCCTTTCTTAAGGGATTTCGATAACAGCTCCTAAAGTTAACTAGATTCTATGTCGGGTCGATGTATACATTTGCGTATACAGAGTATATTTTGGTAATTTTTAAAGTAAGTTTTATGATTGCTACACAGATATATTGAATATTTATTATAATAGTTTGGTAGGTCTTAAATAAGTATTGATTTTATTGAGATTTTAACAAGTTCTTGTTTTATTTTTTCGACTCTTGGTTAGGAAAACTGAAAACTTAGATTAAAAAGACTAGTTTTATTAAATTTAAACGAAATACATTACAAAAATACAGTAAATGCCAATATTTTGTTACGTCTTCGAAGCCTTTACGTTATGACGTCAAAATGGCATTCCAGCCAATGAAAAATGCTACCGGTTATATCGCAGTCCTACTATTGTTATATAACCTCGGTGTACTCAATTGTCTTACTTTGGTATATAGTTTTTAAAATCAATAATATAATCATCTTCAAAAATTTGTACGCAATATTTGAAGTGTAAACGCTCACTTTTTCGATATTAAAATCTGAGCGTCTGAGCAAATGATTTTTATATACATTGAATCAAGTTGAATGAAATAAACATAGAAATGTTGAGTTGTATTGCAATAGTATCATAACTTTTTAATATTTATGTTCAATAGTATTAACATTAATTGGCTACTAATGCAAATGATATTATTTTTTCCAGTATACCGTAGTAAGAACTATTGTAAAGTTTACCTATCATATAAATTTAAAGTTACTGTAATAAAAAGTTGTCTTTTCCATTTTCAATATATAGATATAAAGCACTATTTATCAGTATATCATAGTTACTGCACACGTAAATGATCAGTAGGACACCGTGTTTTATATGATCAAAGTGAAAACACGCGTTATAGGGTATCAGCTATGTTATTGTTGTGTTGTAGGCACGAGCTCCACGAAGAATATGGTGAATTTATCTTATTAAAGCATGACACTTTACCAATACGGGTACGTATGGCAACATCAACCTACGCCACGATATGAATGACTTTGGAAACTCAATAGTATTTAAAGAAATAAATAATTTATTTCGTTTGTTTCATAAACATCCCTAACCTCAGATTGTATATCAGGGCATATTACTGAAGCGTAAGCCATCATAATTGATAAATGAATAGAATGGATAGAAAAAGGGATATAATTTGATTTCGTATCATTTAAAGATCCATGCAGTCTTTGACAAGTGCTGGCAGGAAAGACGAGGGTCGTGTACATGTGGTTTAGCGATCAGATACATCGACGAGGTATTCGTGCTCAACTTTTGTAAAAAGCACATTGGAAAACAATGGGAAATATATGAGGACGTCAACAGAGTCGCTGAGATGAGAGCTTGTGATGACTCCCATATGACTGTTGAATTCAACTCCGGATCTTATACTGTAAGAATGATATTGAATGGTTACATGTAGAACATTGACGACTGAATTGGTTTAACTTACAATTAAAATATTAAAAATGTATTCCAAATGACAGAATGTTGTCTCACAACAGGTATCCCGCTATAAAACGTGTCTCAACATAGTGTACTTCCTTCTTATTGATATATATATATAAACGATTGATGGATCAAACTGTAATTGAGCTTCATGACCCATCCATATAAATATATATTTATGACGTCACCAATATTATTGCATCATATATCGTAGCTCGTACATTAAACCGAAAGTACGTAGATTTAGAAGAAATAAAACCATTTTTTTCCTTTTTTAACCGGACAACGTAAAAATTAATTGTTGTCGTAGATATAAATGTGTGAATGATGATAAAATTATAGCACATCTTATGAGATTAAATATTCTTTCCATTTGGCATAGCTGTTTATTTATCTCCACAGGTTACACTTCCTCATGGAATGACGATACATATCAGGTTACATTTAGGTGCTTTGAATGTTCACATTTTCATGATCATAATAAAGGCGTCTCTAGCAGACTGGAAAGCAACCCGCGGAATGTGTGGTTTTCTAGACGGTGATCCGGATAACGACTTTTTGTTAAGAAACGGAGAAATTTCAAATGCTTTTGGACGGAGTTGGAGGTACATTCGCTTGTGTAATGCCTATGTTGATAGATCAAATTGTAAATGTACATAATATTTCAAGTATAAAAACATTTTTGTCAATAGGACGCTAATTAATCAAACAAACAATTTATTAAATTGTGTTTGTGATAGCAATAATACCTGATATTGTGAGAATATTGCAATAATGATATATACAAATGGCAATGAGCAATCTGTATTCATTTGTGGGTCGTCATTTATTTCGAAATAATTTAATTTCATGTGTTTCACTTATTTCTATTGAATAGATATTTAAGGTTATTTTTCAATTGACCGGCAATTTTACGTCAAGTATTATAAAATCATGTATGCAAAACAGTTTCGCTGGGAATATTAAAAGCGGCAAAGTCATTGGCTAAAATGAAGTATTGGATAAGATATCACTGCGCCACAACTATATTTGTTTTATTGTAATAGTAAGTAAAATCACGGAAATTTATGCCTAATAAGTACCTGAGTGAGATATCTGAATTGAATTATGACCATTATTTTCAATATCTTTTGGGGTCATATGAAGTCATAAACAAAACACGGATGGTCTATGAAGAATGTCCTTTGACTTCGTAACCCCAAAAGATTTTGAGAATAATGTTTTAATAATTGTAACAATATATACAGTAAGTATCGGTATTTATTGGTACCCGAGTTACGCAAATATTTCATGAAATTTTGAATTACATTATGAATATAACGGTAAGGTATGTACATTTTGCTGTATAAATACAACAGCAATTCTAGTTACAAAGTAGGACGTCTATTGTATTGATACAAATATACAGGAGTAAACAGAAAGTAAAAATATTTCGTACACTGATAATTATTTAAATACCATGGTGGTTACGTGTAAATGCTAGTTATTTATCGATATAGTTGTTTCTTTACTTAACGTCATATAAACAATCAGGGTCATTTAAAGCCTGCCTCCCAATGTATGCGATGTGTTGCGTGTGTGAAGTGTGTGGTGCATATTCTGGGAGACTGTGGTTTATATGTGTTGTGTTTTCCTGTAATAGTGAAACGCAACAAAACACATGCTGCCTAAGACACCAAACTAGCACACCACTACCGGTCACATTATACTAATATTGGGCATACCAGTCGTCCCATTTCATTTATGCTGAGTGCTTAGCAGGAGTAGAAACTAATGCTTTTATAGACTATGATGTGTGGCTGTGTGTCGGACAGGGGATAGAACCCAGAACCTACCTCACAGGGGCAAGCGCTCAACCAAAGGCGGCCAAAAGTGAGACGGAGTTACGAGAGACCTTTGGAAGAAAAGGAAGGGGATGATCTAAGATTAAGGGGCAATAGGTACAGTTATAACGCCCTACAAGCAAGTAATTGTAGCTATAACAGAATAGCATTGTTGGGCGGACGGGTGTCAAATTGCACATAATCCATTTTTCAAAATATGCGAATTAATGTTACTTTTCCAGTCTTCAAAATGAGGATGGAGGCTCGTTGTTTGACACGGATATGGCATTGGAAGACATTCCGCTACCACTTATACAGTACTGTAGCTGTCATGTAGGCCAAACATCGACATCAGTTGTAATAGCCTCTGTACACTGCAACTTAACGTCAACCATTACAGCATGCGCTAACCGTACAGATTTCACCGGTTATGTCCAGCAGTGTGATAATTATCGAGCAAAGCGGGGTACCCATGGGTACTTACACCGCTCCAAACGATCTAGTGATGAGGACACCGAAGTTCCAAGATTTGGTTTAGTCATTGATGAAACTAATATGGATTCACCCGATGAAGTAAGTTGGGGAGCATGCTAATTTGTTTCTTATCTTTTAAAGACTTGAATTAGACCCATGTTATTATTATTCTTCCCTCTTACATATTTAAGCATTAATGTCACTGTGTTTTATTTTCATCTGAGAATGAAAGCTGTGTGAATCCGCATAGCAAACAAAATGTGTTTCATACCCAGATGAAGTTAAAAATTAGTGACATCAATGCTTGTAATTAATTTTTTAGACTACTTGATAACATAAGATAGTTTAAACGTAAGATCCCATTGATTTTCCAACGACTTATTTTTTTCTAAATCAATACGCAATGTCGACGCCGTTATTGTGACGTCATGATAACGTTTTTCTCACCATTTTGTCATTCAGAAAGTCAGATTTAGTATGACAGCTAATAAATATCAATAAAAAACAAAATGAGCAAAATAAAGTAAAACATATGCAATAGAGATTCTGTTCTTTAATATCTTTTAATATATTTTTTTCTATTTTTTTTTAGAATATAACCTGGATAAATGGCTGGAATGAGTCCCTAGCAGAGGAGGCCTGTCGGAATGCAATGGATAACGATCCTATGCTCACTAAATGTAAAGATGCCGTTGCTGTGATGAATGATGCTACAGCTAACGGGATACAGGAATGCATTGGTGACATCATGGTAAAAATCTAGTTAATGTGTAGTTAATTTAGACATTCTTACATGCTAAAAGGCCAGGCAATGAAGCATTTTCCCATTAGAAAAAAAAGGGACAAAAATGCTAAGGTTTCTCAACTGAAATTGATAGAATTCCCACACATCTTCTCACATGAAAAAGATCTACCCGAATCCCTCCATGGCAAAACTTTGCTTAGGATTAAAATCCAAAATGGCCAAAATCCAAAATGGCTGCCATTATTGCGTATTACCTTTTGGTGTAATTTTAGTATTGGAACTTGCTGACATATAATCACGTTTGAGGTGTCTATCATGACTAAGTTGAGGATTTATTATTATATGAAGAATGAAATTTTAATTTGACAGATTAGTTTGAGTTTTAGCCAAAATCAGATTTTGGTTCTACTCGGTGTCCTTCAAGGTATTCCTCGTGATATAGTTCATTATGCAACTTCTATCAACAAAATGAAATACATGCATATATTTTTTTTTAAATTGTTTCGTTAATTGGCTCATTTTATTAATCATTGATTTCTGCTTCTTAATTCAATTTTGAACTGTGTTTATCTTGAAGATAGTCGGTGTGGTGAAGTTACGTGCTAGGAAAACAACTATTTTGTAATTTGATGCATTGGACGATACACTAAATGCAATCTTCAACAAGAAAATTTAAAACAAATACCAAGTAATGTTTTGTTCAGCCATCTATTAGGAAAGGTGTCGACTAATAGTAACATTATCAGTTCACTAAGCAAATTGAGAGAGAAACTTATCGTGTCATGGCAATCACCGTTCGAATTGCTACGGAAAAAAATAGGTGTGCAATATTTAGTGGTAGTAAACGCTCGTAGCTCGTGTGAGCGCGAATGAATCGTAGACTTTGTTTATAGCATTTCCTTCGTATGTTGTGCGAATTGTGGGTTTATGTTATATTATAGTTTTATTATGCATGTATATTGCAGTATGCAATGCATGTCACCTTATTAGCTAGTCTGTTATGCGAACATGTGAAACAGTTAGTCTTTTGTATTGAGTAATTGAAACGTCATTAACAGGTACGTGCCTGGTGGCTAGGCTTCTCCTACAAGTAATTATCGACCAATGGGATGAGTGAATACTATTGATGCACGTAGTGCTGTTGAAGAGGCGTAAAATGTTTATCTTTAATGAGATTTAAAGAAAAGGTTTTATTTGAAATTATCAAAACTACTGCAATCAATAATGGTTGAATTGAAGTATAGGGTGTAAGTCGCAGTTTATGTGCTGGCTTGTGTGTGACTGGTCCGTAAATGTTTTAGAGGTGTAAATGTCAAGGGTAGTCCCCCTGTCCGAATTTCAACCATCTAGTCTAATCTGAAGGCCAATATACTACACGTTTGGTTTGGCGGAGGTACATCAAATGGCTATTTTACGCTGCCGTTATCTTCTCTCTGTTGTTTAATAGCAGCCGATTAGTCGCCATAATTATTTCGAGACTGTGGTCAGTACCTGGTTAATCTATTAATCAATGCCCTTTGTTTTGAGTCTTCTATCATTTCGTATCTTTTTGTATGATACCATTGGTGGCTTAAGGAATATTTCAAGGCTTTCAGTACATTAAGTAATCAAATGCCAGTGTTTTGTAATGATACTTTTGAATTTCCAACTCTCTGGATTATATTTCATCACCAGAGTCACATTCTTACAGAAGGTAGATAAACTGGTATTGATAGAGGTATATATCTCTAAGATCGATTAGCATTTTTCAGTAGACTTTGTGCAAATGTGTTGACATTTATCTCCAGTATTATTTTAGGAGCAGATGTGTTTCTCACGTGGGGTATACATTCACCATTTTTAAGTCCATTAAATATAAAGCTTGGGAGAGCGCTGGAATGGTAAAGGTATTGAAATGTCTCAGTAGGTTAATTGTGCATTTGGATATCAAGGATATTGGAGTCCCTAAGACTATTTCCTTTGCTGTTTGTTAAGAGGAGTTCTCTGATCAATCATCACGATAAGCACATAAAAACAGCCTACAATTGATAAAAATATCCTTTTTGAGATTTTTCAAAAGTTTATTAATTAAAACAAGATCTACATTAAATGTTCCTTCAAGATATGTAAATATTTGATCAAGTAATTACCGTATACAATATTAATTATTGCAAAAGGCAATAATTGCACCAGTAGCTGTGAGTCGAAGAAGTCGTTTCCTAACTTCAACTTCCTAATGTTGGCCTGCATACAGTTCCATTATAGTTATAACGATATTATTGTACCCCGTAAGTGACTGTCGATTAAGTCAAAATAATAAATCCGATTTACAAAGAAATCTTAGATCACAACGCATGATTTACAAAACGGCTTTTCGGTGGTTACCAAACGATTGTTTATCATAAAATTAGTTAGAAGTTTTGAAACCTCTAACATATGTTTTGACCAGTCATTAGCAATATTATGTCTTTATCAACATTGTAGGTATGTATTTGAACAGAAGCGAGGTTTGCCATAGGAGTATTCGGGTGGCTTTTTTATTGGATTTGGTGTAACTTTACTGAATCCAAAAACGTTGAGAAACCTCAGTTAACATGTTTATCTAACCTAAGTTGCCCATTGTTTGGCCTTATAATCTTACAATGGATATTTTGGTTTTATTTATAAGTTATTTTATTTACATAACTGGCCCATCCAGCCATGTCATAAATATCGTAAGACATACGTGCAACAGTTTTACTTGTATTTCTATTAATAAAAGCTATGGGACAAATACGTGTATAATCTTATACTAGCGACTATGTGATAGGATCTTTTTCAAACTCGTTAAATACTCTAATATGCGACTCGCCGAAAGGCTCATTATTGAACTCGTTTGATAAACTTCATATCACATAGTCATTCATGTAATATCCTCTATGTCTGCATTTAGTTATCTGGACATACCGGATACATGAGTAGCACATTGAAAGCCCTGCAACAAAATTGCCGTATTGAAGCAGAACGTTTCGAAAACTTAACTACACAAGGGAAAAATGGAACTAATACAACAACGTTTTTTGACGAGTTGTTGGAGCTGAGCTGTCCTAACAACTGCTCTGGAAATGGAAATTGCACTAAAGGTTAGTTTAACAAATCACGCAACATGATGAATTTTACATACTTCAATCAACCCAATAATCGTCCTCTTTGAAGGCTTCAATTTAACTTCAATTAAAGGTCCTATAGTTGCAGAATATATATTCCATAGAAATGATTTTTGATTTTACTTTGAAGTTTTTTAGCCTTTTATTTCGGATTATTAATAGCGTTTTCATAACGGCTTCATTGCGTTTTTATCTAATTATGGTTTGATAAATGACTTGCTGTTTATGTGAAAGTTTAGTCCTTATATAATTTGGTCTACATAGAGCATTTTTATTTTAAGGATCATGTGCGCTTATAGGGTCGACTATTGTATATTCAAAGATAAAATTGTTCTTAGTGGTTTAACTTAAACACGAAAATGTAAGAAAATATATATTTAAGTAGAGAGATTTTTTTTTCATTAAATCAACCAATGGTGTTGCCGAACAACGTCTTACTTTGTTATCTCTTGTACATGTATCTGATCAGAAACAACATGTTGACACGAAAGATCAGATTGAATACATAACTCGTTAATTTTAGGAGTATGCATTTGTCATACTGGTTTCCATGGTGAGAGCTGTATTCTGGAACTTGAAACTGCGCCTGAAATATCCGTCGACGCAACTACTTGTTCCATAGACAGAAAGCTCTGCAAACACTTTGTCATCCCCGGAATTAATTTCATTGACGTCAGTTTGACATGCCGTTTACGTCTGTTAAAGGTAATGATCAAATATTGTAATCAAGTCTAACAAAATGAACAAGAGGCCCAATGGGTGTAAACGATTATCTGACTATTAATGCAATACAACATATATTAGAAATGAAGTATGCAGTAGCGTTTTTGTAGCTTATTTGATCCCTGTCATCTTGGATAAAAATCAAGGTGATCTTGGGTAAAGATCAAGGTTATTTATGTGCACAAACTTATTAGCCTTTTATCATTGCATTTTGTTGGCTTAATATCAGGTATTTTGACTTCTTACTTAACGACAATATGCTGTTCAAATAGTTAGGCTTATTTTACCCAGTGAGATTTGATGAATAGCAACGATATTCATGTGCACAAACCTACTAGTTCTTTATCCATGCATGCTACGGGCTTAATATCAGGTCTCAAGGCCTCTTACTTATTGACAAAATTTCCTTTCAATATTTTAGCCTCTTTGACCCCTGTGACCTTGAATGAAGTTCAGTGTCATTCATTGGAAGTTGGTAGCCCTTCATCTCAGCATGCTAGAGTCACAATATCATGTATCTAGGCATATTGGTTATTGAAGGCCATTCTCATTTATTTGAACAAACTTGGTAGCCCTTTATCCAAGCATACTACAAGCCCGACGCAAGTACCCTAGGCATTTCGAGAAGAGAATATGAATTCAGTTAAGTCACAATAGTATTTTGTATCGTATCCTGAACCAATAATCAAAATAAGAATCACCCACAGATGGAAAGTACGAAGAACATCCATTTTCTACCATTAGAAATGTAACGCAAAACCGTATTTAGCCTCTGCTTGATCATTGTTTCATAAAAACCATCTTTATATCCAGTTTTATATTGACCGACGGGAAGTTGTTGGATCACCAATGGTATTTACAGCGAGGTACATAAACGACTTCAGCTGTATTTGTTCCATCCCTGACTCCGTCCGTAGACGTCGATCGGCTAATATTGAGGAGGTGTTTGCTGAAGGATATTTATTGAGCATTTCAAATGACGGTATCAACTTCAGCCATGAGACCACTATTATAGCGTATGATCCAGGGTGCTATGACTGTAATGCAACTAGTATGAATTGTACAAAATTAGCGGTATGTATATTCATGTTAAAGTTTGTTAAAATGTTGTGTTATCAAAACAACTTAAGGTTCATGTAAAGGCTTTAACCAGTGATATTTTGCAAGCCTAAAACTCATTACTGTGCTGCAATTGAATAGAACTAATTTCATTAATTGTTGGTATATACCCTGGCTAACTGTCAGTCTTACTGTTGATATGTAATTTGTGAAGCTGCTTGTAAAATTCAGTAAAATATGAGAAAAATGTATATTTCTGGAGAAGACATAGAACTCGTGTGAATTGCATTGATGGAACCAAATAATCATGCCATCGTGTTCAGTTGTGAATATGCCAGGTACTCCAACAGTTTGTTTGGCAAAATCGGACCAGCAAATAGCGCAGGAGCCTATTGTAGTAAATGCAAATGGCTGCTATAAATGGCGGATCACAAATATAGCATATAAGAAGCCATCTCAATTGATACAAATGTTCTTATGGACACCATAAGGTACTCTGAACATGACAAGAAGACTCTTCACGAAAAAAATAGTTCAACCGATCTGTTTTGGGCGAAAATGCAATGCAAATTTCCGGAAAGAGCCTCAAAGTTCACATTTTAACTATTTTTTTCGTAAATAGTCTTCTTGTCATGTTCAGAGTATCTAATAGTGTATATAAGAGCACTTGTATCAATTAAAATGTCTTCTTATATGCTATATTTGTGATCCGCTATTCAAAGCAGCTATTTGCATTTACAACAATAGGCTCCTGCGCTATTCGCTGGTCCGATTTTGCCAAACAAACTGTTGGGGTACCTGGCATAGTCACTACTGAACACGACAGCATGCTTATTTGGCGCCATCAATGCAATCCACACGAGTTCTATGTCTTCTCCAGAAATATACATTTTTCTCTTATCTTACTGAAATTTATAAGAAGCTTCACAAATTACATATCCACAGTAAGACTGACAGTTAGCCAGGGTACATACCAACAATTAATGGAGTTAGTTTTGTTCAATTGCAGCACAGTAATGAGTTATAGGCTTGCAAAATATCACTGGTTAAAGCCTTTACATGAACCTTAATATTAGTTAGCTATTGCCCTATATAATTAAATTTTGAAATGAGGTACAATTTGCACTAAGAATCCTGAAACTCTAATGTTTTTATCTATTCAGTATCAAAATTGATATTTGAACCTTAATTTCCATCTGTATTTCTAAATTCAAATCATTGTTATCTAGGAATAATTACCTATGAGAAAACATTTTTACCTTTGAAATTCATAATTAACCAGCCAATCAGTGACCGCGTCAAAATTCTATCATTGGCGCAATCTTGTATTCGCAGGGGCCATTTCGGAGGTCCATTTAAATTTGGTTGGTTTTTATCTATTTAACTAAACTCAATTTTCTTTGGTAGGGATCGTGTGATTCGACAACTGCAGCCAATGCGCCAAAACAGCCTACAGTACCCGAAGGTAACCTGAATATCACTACATTTAAAACATAGCTATTTGATATATCATGTATGATAAAACTATTTTAAATTATCATGTTCCTTCTATCACCATAATAAAAACCTGACGCCGTTTTACTGACACATTATGTCGCATTTATACTGTGCTGCCACTCATGTTATATGTTTCCTATACATAAGGAATCTTAACACTCATCAAGGTTAAGGAACTGCTTGCCAAGACTTGCCAAATAAGCATTATCCTTTGATTTTATATGATTTCTATGAAAATGGATAATAATATCAAAACGTACGAGAGCCTGCATTCAAGTCAAAACGCGGAGTAATGGATTACCTGCATAACCAATAGGCCATGGGCTAGGAGGGTCCCATATGCACCCCCTCCAAACCTCCGAACCAATATTTTTCATAACCCTTTTGACCCACTGATCACAAATCAAAAGGTTTACATTGCATCAGTTGGGATGAACTTTCGGTTATGACGTCATCAAGATGACCACTATCTCGAATTTCACCAAAAATGAAAATAGTCATAACATCATAACAAGTAGACAGATGAGGTATCGATAAGACCAATAAATCAACAAATACAAATTATGACCAAATAATTCAATATATGTTGTGATTTCTACGCAGGGAATGAAAATATCGGATTTTAAGCTCAAAAATGGTGATTTGTCAGCAATTTTTTTCATATTTGGCTTGACGCAGCAAAAATGTTTCCCAACAACATATTATTATTCGTAATCACTTATTTGATATCTTGGCAATCGGTAAAAACCACAAAAACGAAAATATATAGAAATACAAAAGAGAAATATTGTTATACCCTCAATAGGTTTACAAAACATCATCGGGTGCGTATAAAGCGTACAGGCTATTTTCGACGATTTATTAATTAAATAAATATGTAAAGTTGACAGAATATCTAGGTGGGACAAGTCACAGTTTAACATAATCCGTTCTCATGTTTGACCTCTTGGAGATTAGCAGCGTCTCAAAAATGATTATTACAGTACAACACCTACTGATAGCGTAACAAATGTAACCTATACTAAGCATGTGTTTCCGTAAATATTATTAACAATTTCCAGAACGTTTGTGGCTTTACAAATGAGCTCATTCATTGTTTATTTCCTATGCATAGCATAAGCAAGATGTCAAATGGTTACTACAGTGTCACAAATTTCTTTCACTGGTTCTTAATGATAACCATTTTCATTGCGCGTGCTTTCTCGCCTCACTGCTCACTGAAGAGACTAGGCTTTCTGGTAGCTAGTAGTCCAAATCAGAGTAATCGAGATATCAGTATCAATTACGTCGAAAGCCAGAGCGTCGTCTTCAATGTCGATTAGTGACACTACATTACCAGTGCTGTTCTAGCCTGTCATCTTTCATGACTCATCCATGGCCAGAGTTCATATCAGGAACAGCAGGTTTAGAGATGTGGGATCTCCTTAAGATCCTAAGATATCGTATATGCTGTTTCAGACTTCTCTGGCATAAGGGAAATTAGACCAGATCCACATTCTTCGTATCAATTCCATTCATTCATCTTGTAGACCTCATTTATGACCTCAAAGACTTCATTTGTGCCATATATGGTCACTGAGGTTCACAAGATTGAATTGTGCTTCATACGTATCTTGGAGAACCCTTCGCAGGATGTGGATCTGATGTCTTTTCCATCATGCCGGGGAAGTCTTGGACATCATATACGATATTTGAATCACTAGGTTGGGAACAGGAAGAACTCCCACATTCCTGAAGCCGACGTTTCATATGTTAACTCTGGCCATGGACGGTTGACAAGTTAGAACCACGATAATACCCGGTAATGTAATGTCACATCAGCTCATCAGCTCATCTTTTAGTTGGCGTTTTACTGTAATAATTTAATTTGAGGCGTTACTAAGCTACAAAATTTCGAACATGAAAATGGATTATTTTGAAATCCCACTTAGATATTCAGCAAACTTTAAAAATAAAATTTTCTAATATCTAGCCAATGTTATATTCAGGAAATTCTGGGAAACCAGGAAACTGCAGTGTCGGCGGTTTCGGTAAAAAAACCAACAATCATATGCCCTGTATACGCATCCGACGATGATTTGTAAACCAAATGATGGTATAACAATAAATCTCTTTTGCATTTTTATTTATTTTTGTTGTTGTTTTTACTGATTGACAAGAGATCAAATAACTGATTACGAATAATAATTTGTTGTTGGGAAACACTTTTGCTGCGTCAAGCCAAATATGAAAAAAATGCTGAAAATATACCATTTTTGAGCTTATTTTTTTCATTTTCTGCGTACAAACCACTATATGTATTTGATTATTTTATCCTGATTTGTATTTGTTGTTCTATTGTCATTTTGATTCTTCATTTGACTACTTCAGTTGAAAATTGTCCAAGTAATGACTATTTTTTTTATTTTTTATTTTTTAGTGAAATTCGAGATGGCGGCCATTTTGATGACGTCATAACCGGAAGTTCATCCAAACTTATGCAATGTTAACATTTTGATTTGGGATCAGCGGGTCATAAGGTTTAAGAAAAATATTGGTTCGGAGGTTTTGGGGGTGCATGTGGGACCTTCCTAGCTCATGGCTTATTTAACAAAGACTCGAGATCATATGCATTCCTTGTCTTTTCACTGCGCAATGTCTCTCATAGCCTTACAACCATCAGATTAAAATACAGATCCTTATAACCACTCCGTTATATAAAGGATCTGACAATATCCCGTAGGGGGTCACGTCCAGATGACCTTTATACCACGTGGTCTTCATATCAGATACATTTTCTACACCTTGTCACATCCATTGTAAACGATATTTCGTCCCAGTAAACATATATAATTAGCTTTATTGTGTTCTTTGGGCGAGATGACTACGAAAACGAAAATAATTCTGACAGTTTTTTCAAACTATTTCGTCCCTGAAATTCACTGTCAAAATTTTGCAAGTAGCAATTTGATTGGCCATTTCCAAAGGTCACCTGGACATGACCCCTAATGGGATTTTCTCAGATCCTCTTATCAAACGTATTGATAATAAGGATCTGTATTTTAATCAGATTGAGCCTTACAAGAAATTATTGAAACAACATATCTGCTGGTGTTAAACTTAATTAAACGCCATCATTCTTAACACTAGTCTGAGGAATCGTTTCATATATTTGTATTGAAAAAGCATCGTTAATATTTTGCGTTCATATTTTGGCACTTTGGTTATTTTCTTTTTGAATATCAAAATTAGTGGAGATTGTTAAGTTTGTCAACATTATATATTATTTATTCATGGTAAACTGTGAGTATATGGGTTTTCTCTTTAAGCTGTTTGTTTTGGCATTACATTGTGTGAAATCGATTTGTAGATGAGGCGTTACCGCTAGAGGCTATTTGCGGAAGCGTGGTTGGGATTTTCGCAGTCGTTGGAATTTCAGCATTTATGTAAGTTAAGCATAAAAGAATTTAATTTTCAATTGTCCAAAAGTTAATATTACGAATTGACGAAAACCAATTGATTTATATAAAATATAGCAATTTGATGAGGTCGATGCATGCTTTTAATTGGCCATAGAAAAAATATCGACCGAGGACGTAGTCCGAAGTTGATCATTTTTCTTTGGTCAAAAATAACATACACAGACCGAATTCAAAATGCTACAATTGTTTTATTATTTTACTTGGTTTTTCTTTACATGCAATCAAGGATTTAAAGCGTCACCCACGTCCTTAATGCAGTACACAAAAATGCATATATGTGACTGTCTAGTGTGAACATCTACATTGATTTCAGTTTAGTATATATTATATTTATATCCAAAATGATTGTACCAATGATCCGGGGGGGATTTAAATGCAGTTTTCTTATTAGTTCTGGTTTCCAATGTTTGTTTGTTTGTTTGTTTGATTAATTAACGTCCTATTAACAGCTATGGTCATGTAAGGACGGCCTCCCATGTATGCGGTGCTATATCACTGGAGCATGCCGCCGAAGACACCAAGCAACACACCCCACCCGGTCACATTATACTGACAACGGGCGAACCAGTCGTCCCACTCCCTTTTTGCTGAGCGCTAAGCAGGAGCAGAAACTACCACTTTTATAGACTTTGGTGTGTCTCGGCCAGGGGACAGAACCCAGAGCCTTCCTCACAGGGGCGAACGCTCAACTCAAGGCCAAAAGTGAGGCGGTGCCAAGGGAGGCATTAGGAAAGATAAAGTCAGTTAGGAAGAAGAGAAAAGATAAGATCCTAAATTTAGTCGCCTTTTACGATCATGCAATAGGGGCAGCAGGTACAATTCTAACGCCCTACCTGCAGGGCCGGGTTTCCAATGTAATAAATCATCTGATTGAGAATGCATCATCAAACCCATACTGTGTTTTTCATGTTTCTCAACAGTAGGGTTACTTACTGTAAATGTCTTAATGCATATTACAAGTACACGCACCGCTGGTATCGTTGGATCTTTGTATGTTTCATTTCTCCTCTATCGTCAGATAGCTACACCTGTAGCTTTGTCTACCTCTCATTCTCTGTGTTTGACGAAAATGTGTTTCCAACAAAATCGGCATCTTAGAAACGCTTTAACTATCAACGTTATAATCCGCCTGTCATCCGAGTATCTCTTATATGATGGATGAGAAGGATTCTCTGTAATGAAGCCCGAAGGCTGGAGGGTTAAAATTGACCAAAATTATACAAACCATTCATGGTAGCTGACCCTAGGTAGCCCTTGCTTGACCCCGGTCCTATAAAAAGTCAACCCGAAACATCCCACACGCTTCTTAAAAGACAAAGTTTGTTGACAATCCAAAACTGATAGAGGTGGGTGGGAGAGTATTTTAACCCTCCAGCCTTCGGGCTTCATTACAGAGAATCCTTCTCATCCATCATATCAGAGATACTCGGATGAGAGGGGGATTCTCTTCCATTCTCGCCCTACGGCAGTTCGGGTTAAAATTGCATCTTCAAAGCGATTAGTCAACAAATGGAATTGAAGACTGAGACAATCCAATAAAAAAACGATCAACTTCTAATACTTGTTACTAATTTTATTATGACAATTTTATTGACAAAGACAAAAAGATATTTCCAAAGGACTCTTCTTCCTCTATCTCCCTGTAGGTACCTGCAGAAGACCAATTAGCAGTTTTTAATATAGTTTGTAAGGAAACGCCTGATGCGGCAGCAGCCGAGGTAGAAGCACCTCGAACAGAATGTGGCTTGAACCTATCGCTGACTCCTGCTCTACGCATTAAGTCCTTGACCCATCTAGAATAAGTCTCTGTAGAAACAGGAGTGCCTAGCTTAAACGAGACCAATATTTTTTTTCTTCTATGTCTCTGTTCTACACACATATTCTCTCCAGTTGATTATAACACATAAAATCTCTGAAGCAAATCTATCTACTTTCACCTTATAAAAAGGAGCAGACGGTTTTGACGTTTTCATTAAGGTAGGCACAGTGAATACAACAGAATTCCCCGAATCCTGCATATAAGAAATATCTAGACTAACTAAAGTTTGCGCTCTCTGTGCTGCTGTTAAAACCAACAAACATGCTAACCGTTTAGACAAAATAGGAAGTTCCAATCCAGATAATGGGTAAAGGGTCTCTAAATATCGTAACAACACTGACACATCTCACATGGAATCGTATCGAGGACTGCCCAATAAAGAAACAGTTTTAAGGGAGAAGACTTATATAGGCTTGACTGTTGTCTGATCCCTTAAATATTTGTTATTAATAAAATATGTTGAAATGTAAAAACACTATAGGATTTCCCTAGGTTATGTAGATGTGTGAGATAACCTATTACCTGCGACACTGGGATGATTGGGATTAACTTGCTATTTATCACACCCAGTTGTCCCAGGCAAGATCGTACTATTTATTTGCTGATGATCTCCATGACGAGGAGACAATAATGGCAGTCTGTTTCAATAGGCCATGCCTTTGCCACGATCGCCAGATACGCTCAGTCTCATGCTGCGTAACGGATGATTGTCTTCCTCTGGCGAGGACAGGAGAGTTTGCCATCTTGGAAACCTTGCAGGGGCAGTTGTAACAATACTTAGGAGCATAGGTAGCCATACCTGGTTTCTCCACAAAGGTAGGACTAAAATTGCCGCACTCACCCTGTCCTGCTTGATTCTCTGAATCACCCTTGTAACCATGCTGAAAGGAGGAAAAATATATGGTAAATGATCTGTCCATGAAAATGAGAAGGCATCTGAAGCCCAAGCATATGGGTCTGGGTACCAAGACACAAACTTCTCAATCTTGTAGTTCAATCTACTGGCAAATAAATCAATGCTTGGAACAAAGAACTGACTGCATATTCTCTAGAATATAAACTCATTTAGAGCCAATTCACTCGACGTCTATAGAGACAAATAATCAGCCTCCGCATTTAATATCCCAGGGACATGATATGCAGAAATGAAAACATTTCTCTCCTCACATCATCTCCAAATCATAATAGCAATATCATCCAAGGATTCATTTGTTGATGATCTCCATGACGAGGAGACAATAATGGCAGTCTGTTTCAATAGGCCATGCCTTTGCCACGATCGCCAGATACGCTCAGTCTCATGCTGCGTAACGGATGATTGTCTTCCTCTGGCGAGGACAGGAGAGTTTGCCATCTTGGAAACCTTGCAGGGGCAGTTGTAACAATACTTAGGAGCATAGGTAGCCATACCTGGTTTCTCCACAAAGGTACGACAAAAATTGCCGCACTCACCCTGTCCTGCTTGATTCTCTGAATCACCCTTGTGACCATGCTGAAAGGACATTTCTCTCCTCACATCATCTCCAAATCATAATACCAATATCATTCAAGGATAGAACACTACCTCCAGGCTTATTTATGTATGACAGAGCCACAACATTATCCATCTTCACCCTAATGTGTACATCACGAACCTCCTTACAAGGTGATAACAGAGACAACCATACTAACAAATTAATGCGACAACTTCTTTCTGAAGGAGACCAACCTCCCTTAGTTTGTCGTCTATCTCCACGCTTTGCTCCAAAGCCTGACAATGATACATCTGTTTCTAGAATTACAGAAGGATCCTCCGGCCCGATAACGTGACCATTCATTGTTCTCACATTATCTATCCACCACTGAATTTCCTCTCAGGCCTCAACAGGTAACCTGACTATGTTATCATATGACATTCTTGTGACTTAAAATGATCTGATTGTCTGTAACGCAACCCAGCCAAGCGTATAGCCCTCAATGAGGATGTAAAATAGCCAACTAAGCTTGCCAAATCCCTAAGAGACGGACTCTCACTACTCAAAATGCGAGTACGAGTACATCCGAGAATGGAAGAGAATGCATGTTATATTCAAACGTTTAAATGACTTCAATGCTTTGATGCATAGATTCCCGATCTATCTATAAACAAATCGGTCAATCAACTTTTACCAGTCGATCATTGTTTTCTAAAGGGTCACGTGGGGTACCGACGTCCATTGGGATTGGCGGAAAATCCAAGAAAAATAATAGTTCATATTAATATCATTATATTTATGCTGAATGATTTATTGAAGTATGGTGTTTGCTTCATAAAGTGCTTAATGATATAGATAAACATATATTCACTATAGCTCTTGTATACCTATATTCTGACTTCGAGAACAAATTATCCTATATTAGAAAAGATTGAAATAAAATATCTAGAATGCAAACTATTTTCTTTCGAATAAGGTGATACTTTTTTGCAAATATATTCATCCTGACCGCTTATAGCTTCCAATAATATAAAATGGTAGAATTTGAATTAAAAATTAATATTTGTAAAATTATCACAAATGATATTCAATCTATGTGTGTTTTTGTTACAGATTCTTCAAACATAAGACGTCCATAAGAGTGCACAATACTATGCCTTCTACTTCAATTGGAAATATTCGCCGCGATATAGACCAAATGGATGAACTCCGAACGAGTAGGGCGACACTTACTTTAATTGACCTGGAAGTGAACTGATCATTTCTTACGCACTGGTTTATTCAGTTCTTGTTCTTCTAATTAAGAATATCGTGGTATGAAATCTTACTCATTTAACGTCGTTAAATAGCAAAGAGAACACGAAAATGTAATATTGCCAAATAATCACCAAACTATTGTAACTAAGTCCATTACAGACCCATTTGATTTTCCCAACTCACTGGTATAATAATTTACGTAAAAGCGCGTTACAAAGATTATTAGGATTTTATGTTGATTTTACACATATTTTGACACAACGACTACGACACATATGCTTTCTAAACGGAAGCTTAAACGTCAAATGGAATTGAGGTAAAATGTGTAAGTCAATCTGAATACATACATCGTTTATTACCATGTGTTGTATAAATAAATTCTTAATCAACAGCCTCCTGTCGTGGTAGAAAACTTAAAATCAACGGTGCTATGAAAACGCTATATATTGCATGGTTCGAGATGTTATATTGCACGCTAAGAGATATTGTTGAGTTTTGTTGAATAACACGTAAGATGATTGTTACGTCACAAAGATAGTCTTACAAAACAGCGTGGCATGGACATTATTTTTCAATCTCTTTACAGAATGAACCTTGAACTGTACAGGTTGTGATATTTTTATTTTTGACTTAATAAGGCCTTACAGTGACTGAATATATATTCCATAGAAATGATTTTTTATTTTACTTAGATTTGGCCTTTTGTTTTCGGATTATTAATATACTAGCTTTATACCGTTTTTATCTCGTTATGAACTGAGTTTATTTACATTATTTGTCAATGTCATATATAAACAAGTAGTGTTCTCATAGCTGTATAATGTAAACATACAGTTTTGTCATAATAAGTCATATTGTCCTATCTTTAGTATAAAATCGACCAGACATGCTATTTTTTTAAACGTTGTCAGTATGTTTTTTCGTACGAAAATCATGCAAATAATGGTAGCGTTTAGAGCATGCAATGACATTATGATTCAGAAAGTGCTGGCACCGTGTCGAGCGCCTGCTTGAATATAGTTCGACAGAGAGTAGTATATTTTATATAACTACTAGATCTACATAAACATTTTTTTGTATATTCAAAAGCCATTATACAGTGATTACAGGTTAAATATAAAATTATCTCCAGTGAAAGATTTAATATCAAATGATTTTTCATAGAATTGGACTTCTTGAATATTAGTGAGTTTTTTTCCTGATGAGAAAATATTTCACTTCAATAGCATATGTCACTATATGAAAGAATATGTGTTGAGAGCCGTATAGCCGGTCACTTCCGAGAAACATTACTGTGATCGGGATAATTTGATTCGCGAAATATTGAGAAATTATTAAATCATGTGTGGCTTTGAAAGCAGATTGCAAAATATATATATATTTTCTCGCTTTTAATTTAACTGCGAGAGAATGATCCTCGACAATAACTGGTACGGTAGGAAAGGAAAAACAAGTTTATATACAAAAAATGTGCACTTATTCTATGCTCTACATGTACGTGATTTGGCGGTATTCTACAGAGTTTAGCGTCTTTCGCGCTCAGGTCATTGCGCTAGTTCAAGTACGTCGCTAAGATTGGTTAGAACACTCTGTAACTTACATATGTTAACATGATTGTGACCGTTAACTGTTTGATTTAGGAGACTTGCCAGATGTTTTCATCGATTATCATGCCAAATGGATAAGAGAAGGTGATACTTGATACTGATTTTACGCACTTTTATGGATCTACAGATTTATGTGGTTTCGACATTCAATTCAGTATTTCATAGCAAAACATCGTTGTGAAAAGGTCGTTCCCCATGCGTAGAAATACGTATACCATTCATCAGAATCAACCAATCACGATGCAGATAGGTTGTATTACATATGTGTAATAAATACAATTCATGAAATGACATTGTTGAATGGGAAAACACGGAATTCATATGATAAATATATATATGCATTTTAATTTGAATTAATATGTTGTTTTTTTAAAACCTGCAACGCAAGGGAGACACATAGGTATCACTATGTCGGCGATTGTTCGATTTCAACCAAATTTGGTATATTTATTTATATCATGTGGACCTTGGGTTAGTTTAATACTGGTCAAGATCTCTCAATATTTGAAAGAGTTATGGGACCTTAAAATCGTCACCACACACGCAACACACCGCAAATCAAACAACCAAACAAAATTAAAATCGTCAAAACAGATAATTTCTTGGTTTCCGCTCAATAACGTTTGTATTTATTATCCGGTTAATGAGATATCAGATGGGTTTGATAATGGTCAAAATCGATCAATATTTGCAAGAGTTACGGGACTTGAAAATCACCTATTTATTAACAATACTTTTAACTGTAAATAACTATGTTTTGTGATGTTTTAAACTGCTGTGAAAATATTTTCCTATCTATGATAAACTTTTGTTTTCGAATTTCAAATTGTTTGACGGGTTATTTTTTGCTAAATCAATTCTTATTGATGATAAGTCTCACAAGACATTTAGATTTCGTATCGACCCGAAAAATAACAACACTTTGTTAGGATAATATTAGGATAATTTCATGCAAGTTTCAGCCAAATCGCACCGGTAGAACTTGAGAAGAATTCAAAATGTGTTTTCAAGATAGCGGCCATCTTGTATTTAGGATCGACCAAAAAAATAACAACACTTTGTCGGGGCCATGCCAAGATAATTTCATGTAACTCATGTAAGTTTCAGCCAAATCGCACTGGTAGAACTTGAGAAGAAGTTCAAAATGTGTTTTCAAGATGGGGGCTTTGGCGGCAATCTTGGATTTCAAATCAACAAGAAAAATAACAACACTTTGTCGGGACCATGTAAGGATCATTTTTGTAAGTTTCAGCGAAACCGCACTCGTAAAACTGGAGAAGAAGTTCAAAATGTGAAAAGTTTACGCACGGCTGACGACGGACGACGACAGACGAAACATGATGACTAAAGGTCGTCCTGACTCTTCAGGTCAGATGACTTAAAATTCAAATATTTTCCCCAGTTATAACACATATTAGAAATCGTGACCTTGTATAAAAGTTAACTTTTAATAAGTTACATATATAATATAAGATCTGCTCATAACAAGCGAGTCACTTAAATGTGTATGTATACAGAACTCATATTTCCTTGAATGAAGGCCATCACTATTGTAACTGAAATACTACCAATTATAAAAAAAATATGATATAAATGTATATTCGTGTCGTTAGTCGTTGCTAAAATAGATTGTGTTCCCCTGTCCCTCCCACTTGACCTTAAAGTAGAATCTCGATCATGACATTGCAATACTAGCTCTTCTGATATAAAACATAACTTGAAGAAAAAGGTCATCAAGACTTATCTGTTTATGCCTGCAGACTCCGAATTCAAGCATTTCAAATCTTATTTCATTTTCATTTCAACAAATTTTATTGCAAATAATATGCAAATGGATTTGGCAACAGGCAAAGCCTATATTAGATATCTCCAAACAAATCCGGTATAGTACAATTATCAACAAAATATAACATTATTATTAGTGTATCTCCCCAACCTATCACAGTAGAAAAATCTAAAAAAATCTTTTAGTTTCAGATATATATTCTGATATGCATTGCAATAGATATGTATTCTTTTTTCTTCATCACAATTGTCACAGCCATGCAGTAGATTTTTTGTGTTAAAATGCGAGTGGGGAATATTAGAGTTATGTATTTTGGTTCTGAGTGATGATTTTTGTTCATTAAATAAAGGACATATGAAAAGATAGTGTTCGGCTGTTTTATCACCAAGGCCACAAGAACAAATTGGATAATCTTTCAAATGATCGCGAAATAGGTCAGAATTTAGATTGCTACAGGAATTTCTGAGCTGGCACAGAGTAATATTCATAATTCAAGAACCTTTGTTTATAAAGTTATTTGGTATCTGAGATTCCATTTTATTAATGTTAAAAAATGTCAAATCTCATTTCAAAGCGATCAAAAGAATGCTACTTTGACCATAAAACTGCATAAATTCTGTTTCATTTGTTCATGAACTTGCGTAGATTAGCATCGGTTGCACGCAAGGAAAAGTATAAATTAGACACACTCTAAGTAGGTGTAGATTCCTACTAGACCTATATCTTATGTATCTGTGGTTGTTTAGAAAAGTATAAATATCACGGAGACTTTTACAATTATAAGAGCACCAACCATAGTTCCTTCTTCAGCGTTGGTGGGCGGATTTTGCAATCATCTTTAAATCTATTGTTAATGTTTTGTGTTTCACTTGGATCTGATAAGATAAGTGTGTCTGTATTATTATGACAAATTGTAATAGTTGTATTCTAATGAAGGACTAGTTTGTAAAATGGGCTGATGATGAGTGAAATGTTAGGGAAACTAAGATCATTCAAATGATGAGCTTAACGTACAAGGAGTTAGGAATAACAGACAAATTACATCACAGGTGGAGCAATGGAGGTGATGGAAATGGTATTCGTTGTGGTCGGTAGTTTTCTGTAGCCATTAGACACTGACAGCCTGTAGATGATAGTAGTGATTGGGGTGGTCAGTGTGAGGCAAGGCTGTCAGATGGGTGAGAGCAAACATGATAACGCACCGATGTGGATAGGACGTTGTGGATGTTAGAATTTAGATAGTTGATTAAGTGTTTTTTAGGCCGCACGTGCCTTTTTAGTATATGTACAAAGTGGCAGGGCGGAGTAGGTGTTAGGTTTTAAGATATACTGGGAATTTAGGGAGTTATCGAGCACTTATCGAGACTCCAGGACGTAGGCCACGAGGCACAATCCCCCGGGTGGAGGTCCGAGTGGTTAGTAACTGGTGTATGGAAAACTCAACGCGAAGAACTTTTAAAATAACTTTTAAATGAATACCATGTATATGTGTTGTGTCACAAGTTTCTTCTATTTCTTGTAATAAACTTGCACAAACCCAGACCTAGACGGACTCGCAAAATATATGCGCTTGAATTCAAATATGAGAATTAAATGTTGCTTTGGTCGATTTCATGGGGTGATAAATTGAGTTATTGAAACAAAATTGAATTTGTTTCAAGATAAACTTAATTAATTATCCCCGGAACAAATCGAATGAACTCCATCGCCATTCATGTTGAATTTGTGTCAAGAAAATTGGCCAAAGCAACTTTCAATCCTTAAATAATTCGAGTATTACTCTTTATTTAATGAGACATTGAACATTTTCTATATAATACTTAAGAACAACGCCAAAAAAGCAATGGGTGTCAAATCAAACAAAATTAAAATCATATTTTTGTGCCTCAATTATTCCTTCAAGCCTTGAACTGTATTTATTTCGTAAATATTTGGATTTTTCATAAACCAATATCTTGGTTATTTGCTTGATTGATAACATTTACGTCCTGTATTTACAGCCATGGTCATGAAAGGACGCCCCACCCCACTTGTAAGCGATGTGCTGTTTTTCCCTTGACAACACCTCACTTTTGGCTTTCAATTGAGCGTTTAAAGCGATAGTTTCTGCCCCTGCTTAGCGCTCAGAATACAAAAAATAGGACGACAGGTTCGCCAATTGTCAGTATAGTGTGAACGGGTGGGGTGGTTTGATTGTGAACTCGACGGTATGTTTCATTGATATAGCATTTAAAAAGAAAAAGAGTTCAACCATATCAGGAGAAACAAGAGGCCCATGGGCCTTAACGGTCATCTGACTATTGGCACAATACAACATAGTCATTTAAAGATTTTAGCCATTTTGACCCCTGTGACCTTGAATGAAGATCATGGTCATTTTTTTAAACCAAATATGGTAGCCCTTCATCTTAGCATGTCACAGGCCCAATATCAGGTTTCTTGGCCTGTTCGTTATTCACAAAAAGTTATTTTAACATTTTAGCCTATTTCACCACTGTAACCTTGGATGAAGGTCAAGGTCATTCATTTGAACAAACTTGGTAGCTCTTCATCCCAGCATGTCAGGGGCTCAATATCAGGTCTCTAGGCCTCTTAGTTATTCACAAGAAGTTGTTTAAAGGATTTTAGCCTATTTGACCCCTGTGACCTTGTTTGTTTGTTTGATTTATTAACGTCCTATTAACAGCTATGGTCATGTAAGGACGGCCTCCCATGTATGCGTAGTATTGCGTGTATGTTGTGCGAGGTGCGTGTTTTGGGAGACTGCGGTATATTCGTGTTGTGTCTTCTTGTATAGTGGAACTATTGCCCTTTTTATAGTGCTATAACACTGAAGCATGCCGCCGAAGACACCAAGCAACACACCCCACCCGGTCACATTATACTGACAACGGGCCAACCAGTCGTCCAACTCCCTGTATGCTGAGCGCTAAGCAGGAGCAGAAACTACCACTTTTATAGACTTTGGTGTGTCTCGGCCAGGGGACAGAACCCAGAGCCTTCCTCACAGGGGCGAACGCTCAACTCAAGGCCAAAAGTGAGGCGATGCCAAGGGAGGCATTAGGAAAGATAAAGTCAGTTAGGAAGAAGAGAAAAGATAAGATCCTAAATTTAGTCGCCTTTTACGATCATGCAATAGGGGCAGCAGGTACAATTCTAACTGTGACCTTGAATGAAGGTCAAGGTCATTCATTTGTACACACGTGTAGCCCTTCATCCCAGCATGCTACAGGCCAAATATCAGTACCCTGGGCCTTTCGATTATTGAGAAGAAGTCGTTTGAATGAAAAGTTTACGCACGGCGGACGAAGACGAACGGTGCATGATGACAATAGGTCATCGTGACCCTTCGGGTCAGATGACCTAAAAACACGAATATACCGCAGTCTCCCAAAGACAACCGTACGTCATACACGCAGCACACCGCATGCATGGGAGGTCGTCCTTACGTGGGCGTTAATTTAAAAAATCAAACGAACAGAGAAACAAATCCTCAAGTGACATATTCTAATCGCATTTTGTCCGTCGTTTTACATTGTGCGTCTGTAAATAATTTACATTTTCGACCACTTCACCAAATTAAATGACTTTTTTGCACCAATCTTATAGGGCTTACCGTCCATTGAAATTGTGAATTAATTGGCCTAATCCGGATGTTTTCTCTAATGGCTCTAGCAAAACAGGTATTTCATGATAGTGTATTTTTTTTTACAATTAACTAGTTTGCAGTGTCATTGAAATATTATTCAGAAAAAAAACTTATCTTAAATGTTTGTTTAGCAGGAGGAAGTACTCTATATTTTCAATATATATATTGGTTTAGGTAATCATGAGGATAAGTGGCGCCATTATAGTCTCATTTTGCAATCATGCAAAGAGGCAACAGGCGCAATTTTCATATTTTTCTTGCAATGTTAGTATTGCTCAAGATTATTATATTAACAGACTGAAATAACCTGCTTTTAACGTGGCAAGACCAGAATCAATCTCAACCAAGCAAATCGTTCTAAAATGATATTTCAGCAAAACATTAACATTTTAATCCTTAAATGAATCTAATGATGAACAAGGTCACTGTTACATACAATTGTACTTCTTCACTTCTTTTAACCAAATTCACAAGCCGTGATTTGCTGACAAAAAGTACAGAAAAATCATTTGTACTCTTAATGTTCAATTAATAAGGAAAACTGAAACATCAACTCTCACTCTTTTACCTTTGAACTCGAAATCTTCAAAAACTTAAATGCTCTAAATAGGATACAATATCCAGCTGTTCCTGAGGTATCTTTATGAGAGAACTTGTGCTTATTACTGAGTGGCCGGCTTAACACTGACTTATTACTAAATCTTCTACATCAATTCAGAAGTGCTGATATCTAATACTCTTGATAGATTTAATTCAAATTGATAAATTCAGTTCCTTTAAGCATACGATTGTTATTACCAAAGGTTTATATATTGTTTGTACACATCTTTGTTACATTCGACACCAGATGACCGTTAAGGCTCATGAGCCTCTTGTTAAATTAGTTCGTTTAGTCTATAATTGGCAAACGCGTTCATTAAGGTAGATTAACTATGTTGTGGCACGCTTTGTTTAATAACATTGATAGGACACAGTGATCAACATCTTCCATTGTTTGACCTACTTCTACCTTTCAATTTCATTCAGGACCATTTGACATCAGAATCATTGCGAACATATGCTAAAATGTTGCTTTCAAAATCATACGATATTGATCTGACCATAACAGGTAGCTCCCATCCTAAATGTTATTTATCATCGGCCATAGAACGGATTAAAATACTAATATGCCTACTCCTACCTTAATTGTAATGAGGAATATCTTTAACGTTATTTATCCATTTTCGTCAGAGATTATTAATTGCAAATTACAGGTACATGTGCCATGACTTGCGCAAATTTGATATGCTATTTTTTCGTCAGTAATCTATTGAAAATCATACGTTTTAATTAATTCGGCTGTGAAAATCATTTAAACGCGTAGTCAAACATGTATGACGCTTTTTAAGCATTTGCAACAACACAGAATTTATGCACCTTCAGTTAATAGTTATTGTTTTATGATTTGTGTTTTTGGAATTACCTGCACAAGTAACTTTATAGTTATTTCTTTGGCCGTGTGTACTCAGTTAACTGTGATGTAGATGTGAATATGATTTTCGCAGTACTGCCAACTTGTGAACTCTTATTTTACATTGTAACATTAAATCATATGTATTATTGTACGTATTTTAATTCTCCTAGTGTTAGTAATAAATGGTGTTCTTCTTGATTCGTGAGTATGAATGACAAATACGGCACATATAACTTTAATGTTTTAACAGTCGTGTGTTATCAACATTACATATTCATTTAAAACAGGTCCCTATATATTTAGCTTACCATGCGTTTATGCAGTTGTTATAATTAATGTAATGACCCGCTGTCTGTGCATGCTATCAGAACGAATCTCTAACCTATCTGATATGACCCACCTTCTTGTCTAGAAGACTGGCTCATATAAGACAGTTATTGTGCCAAGTGGATCGACACCAGTGTAGTAGTTACATCTTGCTCGTGTACTGTTTTAAAGACGTACACGTGTTTGCCAATCTGATTTCTTGGAATCAGTCTTGTCAAATTATTAACACCATATTAGGAAATGTTTTACGGAAAATTTCACATAACGTATTTGTTTTTTGTTTATCTTGTGGTATTTATAATGTTTTATGTCAAGGTATCTTATAATCATTAGGGTTCCTTAAATTCCATGTTTAAAAAATCTCTGTCAATGTCGGTTGTTTTTACAAAGGATTACCAAAGAAATTCCGGCAATCGATAAACATTTTTAGAGATCAATATGTATTACAAATGTTAAAAAACATAAACTAAGGTCTAAATACTTTAAAATGGCACCAAACAATTTAATTATGTATGAAAACATTCAAATATGGAGATTGTAATATCTTTAAACATGAAATCGGAAGATCCACTGAGGTTCAGTTTGAGTCACGGCAAAAACAGTTTGATTAATTGCTGGTCTACCGTACATATCAGTTATTGTGATAAAAATTCAAGACATATTCGATAAGACTGTTTATATATCTACAATGTTATTATGGTGTTGAGAAACATGAATTTCATTATATACCTAACAGAAATACCTAGTGTTATGAAAGGAATACAAGATTTAGGCTGATCCTATATCAATCTAATGCAAATTATAATGCTTATCATTGAATGGATAATTCACAACTTCGCTAGCCAAGGGTATTAAATTAATTGATTAAATAGATAAATATAACTTCGCTAGGAGTTGATGTTGACAAGCATGACATGCCTGATGCCACATTATACAAATGTAGGTCACTATACTATCGCTTCAGTTCAGTTTTGTTATCCCCCGCCCAACGAAGTAGGCGGGGGATATACAAATGGGTTCCGTCCGTCCGTCCGTCCGTACGAATGGTTTCCGGAGCATAACTCTAAAACCAGTAGAGATATTTCCACGAAACTTCATTCACACATTGGTCTTATGGTCTAGTAGTGCCTTTTGCTATTTTTAGGTTTTCATTTTTTGCATTTTTTCCGTAACCATGGAAACATTGCTGAAAATATCAGATTTTTGTGTAAGAATCGTTTCCGGAGCACAACTCTAAAACCAGCAGAGATATTTCCATGAAACTTCATACACACATTGGTCTTACGGTCTAGTAGTGCCTTTTGCTATTTTAAGGTTTTCATTTTTAGCTCACCTGGCCCGAAGGGGGGCCGGTGAGCTTATGTCATGGCGCTGCGTCCGTCGTCCGTCCGTCCGTCCGTCGCCCGTCTGTCCGTCAACATTTCCTTTCAATCGCTACTAGTCATAGAGTTCTGCATGGATTTTAACCAAGTTTGGCCAGAAACATCCTTGGGGGAGGGGAACAGAACTTGTATAAATTTTTGCTCTGACCCCCCGGGGACAGGAGGGGCGGGGCCCAATAGGGGAAATTGAGGTAAATCCTATAAATCGCTACTTGTCCTAGTGTTCTGCATGGATTGTAACCAAATTTGGCCAGAAACATCCTTGGGGGAAGGGGAACAGAACTTGTATAAATTTTGGCTCTGACCCCCCGGGGACAGGAGGGGCGGGGCCCAATAAGGGAAATTTAGGTAAATCCTATAAATCGCTACTTGTCCTAGAGTTCTGCATGGATTGTAACCAAATTTGGCCAGAGACATCCTTGGGAGAAGGGGATCAGACTTGTATAAATTTTTGCTCTGACCCCCCGAGGACAGGAGGGGCGGGGCCCAATAGGGGAAATTAAGGTAAATCCTATAAATCGCTACTTGTCCTAGAGTTCTGCATGGATTGTAACCAAATTTGGCCAGAAACATCCTTGGGGGAAGGGGAATAGAACTTGTATAAATTTTGGCTCTGACCCCCCCGGGGACAGGAGGGGCGGGGCCCAATAGGGGAAATTGAGGTAAATCCTATAAATCGCTACTTGTCCTAGTGTTCTGCATGGATTGTAACCAAATTTGGCCAGAAACATCCTTGGGGGAAGGGGAACAGAACTTGTATAAATTTTGGCTCTGACCCCCCGGGGACAGGAGGGGCGGGGCCCAATAAGGGAAATTTAGGTAAATCCTATAAATCGCTACTTGTCCTAGAGTTCTGCATGGATTGTAACCAAATTTGGCCAGAAACATCCTTGGGGGAAGGGGAACAGAACTTGTATAATTTTTTGCTCTGACCCCCCGGGGACAGTAGACGCGGGGCCAAATAGGGGAAATAGAGGTAAATCCTATAATTCGCTACTTGTCCTAGAGTTCTGCATGGATTGTAATCAAATTTAGACAGAAACATTCTTAGGGGAATAGGAACAGAACTTATATAAATTTTGGCTCTGACCCCCCGGGGGCAGGAGGGGCGGGCCCAATAGGAGAAATAGAGGTAAATCCTATAAATCGCTACTTGTCCTAGAGTTCTGCATGGATTGAAACCAAATTTGGCCAGAAACATCCTTGGGGGAAGGGGAATAGAACTTGTATAAATTTTGGCTCTGACCCCCTGGGGGCAGGAGGGGCGGGGCCAAATAGGGAAATTTAGGTAAATCCTATAAATCGCTACTAGTCTTAGAGTTCTGCTTGGATTTTAACCAAATTTGGCCCAGAAACATCCTTGGGGTTAACAGAATTCCTATAAGTTTTGGCTCTGACCCCCTTGAGCAGAAAGAGTGGGGCCCAATAGGGGAATTAGAGGTAAATATTCAAATTCCTTTAGAAAAGAAACAATGAACCTTACTAGGCATTACAAACCAGGTGAGCGATACAGGCCCTCTGGGCCTCTTGTTTGCACTTTTTTCCGTAACCATGGAAACATTGCTGAAAATCATATTTTTGTATCAGGTTCGTTTCCGCAGCATAACTGGAAAACCGGTTGAGATATATGCAAGGAACTCCATAGGCACATTAGTCTTATGGTCTGGTAGTGCCTTTTGCTATTTTAAGGTTTTCAATTTTTGTACTTTTTTCTGTAACCATGGAAACATTGCTGAAAATGGCAGATTTTTGTGTAAGAATCGTTTCCGGAGCACAACTCTAAAACCAGCAGAGATATTTCCACGAAACTTCATAGACACATTCTTTTTATGGTCTAGTAGTACCTTTTGCTATTTTTAGGTTTTCATTTTTTCCATTACCATGGAAACATTGCTGAAAATATCATGGTAAATGGTAAATGTTACTTTGCAAAACTCCACCCATCTTTGTGTATATAGTCTAATATAAATGTTAAGGCTGTATACCTGATTCAACAATTGCAGCCCCGCTCTACTTGAATTATACTCCATCTTTCTTTAGCTCAACTTCCTTTTTCCTGGTTTTTTTCATACACATAAGTCTCCACAATCAAACTTTACTACAGCTTTGATATCTCCATTGGCGGGGGATCTGAATGACTATGTCCTTGTTGACATATCAAAGCTGCGTCTTCATTGGTCGCCTGAACCTAGCCGCATCCAATCAGAATTTGAAAGCAAAAACACCTGTTCTGAAGTGAGATATACCAAGGGTAATAGAAAGAGAATCGGACTAATACCCTTGGCTAGCGAAGTTGGGATAATTCAGTGAGACAAATTATGTACATTTGTTTGTTTGTTTGTTTAATTTACGTCCTATTAACAGCTATTGTCATGTAAGGACGGCCTCCCATGTATGCGATGTGTTGCGTGTATGTTGTGCGAGGTGCGTGTTTTAGGAGACTGCGGTATATTCATGTTGTGTCTTCTTGTATAGTGGAACTGTTGCCCTTTTTATAGTGCTATATCACTGAAGCATGCCGCCGAAGACACCAAGCAACATACCCCACCCGGTCACATTATACTGACAACGGGCGAACCAGTCGTCCCACTCCCTGTATGCTGAGCGCTAAGCAGGAGAAGAAACTACCACTTTTATAGACTTTGGTGTGTCTCGGCCAGGGGACAGAACCCAGAGCCTTCCTCACAGGGGCGAACGCTCAACTCGAGGCCAAAAGTGAGGCAGTGCCAAGGGAGGCATTAGGAAAGATAAAGTCAGTTAGGAAGAAGAGAAAAGATAAGATCCTAAATTTAGTCGCCTTTTACGATCATGCAATAGGGGCAGCAGGTAAAATTCAAACGCCTTACCTGCAGGTTATGTACATAACCATGCTGCAAATTATGGCAAATGTACTTTTTTTTTTGTTTTTTTTTTGCTTATGACACATAAATCAATAAATTCAATGGCATTATCAATTCTAAATGGTATAGCTATACGATTAAGCAGGTACTATATATACACTTTACCAATATCCGAAGAGGTGTTAAGTAAGTTAAACAAAATGCAATACTTAGCTATAAAATCGGGTTTTTTTTCAAACAGGATCATGTGAAGGTGAACACACTACTGTAAGATTTGGCCTTGAGTTGAGCGTTCGCCCCTGTGAGGAAGGCTCTGGGTTCTGTCCCCTGGCCGAGACACACCAAAGTCTATAAAAGTGGTAGTTTCTGCTCCTGCTTAGCGCTCAGCATACAGGGAGTGGGGCGACTGGTTCGCCCGTTGTCAGTATAATGTGACCGGGTGGGGTGTGTTGCTTGGTGTCTTCGGCGGCATGCTTCAGTGATATAGCACTATAAAAAGGGCAACAGTTCCACTATACAAGAAGACACAACATGAATATACCGCAGTCTTCCAAAATACGCTTCTCGCATAACATACACGCAGCACACCACATACATGGGAGGCCGTCCTTACATGACCATAGCTGTTAATAGGACGTTAATTAATCAAACAAACAGAAAAATGTGAAGGTGAACACACTACTGTAAGATTTGAATAGTTCTATACAACATTTGCTTAACTCTACTGGCGCGGGCCAGGGTTCAGCATAAAGATGTCGCACCATCATTGTGTAATAGCGACTAGCGAACGAGTGGACTTCTGTGCATCACCATAGTGATACCAACTTCGATTAGAATTTGTTTGTTTTCGATATATGGACATTTTAATGCAATCAGGCTTTAATATGGCTTGAATTGAATGTCCCTGCTTTTAGGATACCTTATTACGTCTGTGCTGTGGTCCAATCTTTCCTGCGTTACCAGTTCTTTCTATCGATCATATACAATATATCATTACAGTTTTGTAGATTCCCCCAGAACCTTAATTGCACATATTGCATTTTGATACATGCACTGATCTGTGTGACAATATCGGCCCCGCAGGTAGATTGAAAGAATTTTATCTGCTGCCCCTATTGCATGATCGTAAAATGCGAATAAATAGGATTTTATATTTTCTCTTCTACCACTTTGTTCTTCATAACGTTGTTCTCGGCAGCGTCTCACTTTTGATCTTCGGTTGAGCGCTTGCCCAAATGAGGTAGGCGCTGGGTTCTGCCCCCTATCCTAGACACACCAAAGTCTATAAAAGTAGTACATGTAGTTTCTGCTCCTGCTTAGCTCTCAGCATACAGACAGTAGAACGACTGGTTTACCGGTGTCAGTTTAATGTTACCGGGTGGGGTGTTTTGTTTGGTGTCTTCGTTGGCATGTTTCATTGATATAGCACTTTACAAAAGGCAAGATTTGCACTAGACACAACATGAATATACATGTACCCCATTCTCCAAACACACATTGCGCACTTCATACACGCGTCCTAGAACGTTAATATAACCAATCAAACAAACAAAGTTTCGAGGACGGGATGGAACAAGTGTTTTCGCAAAGACGGTTGCCTTTCACATTACGGCATTTCTCTTGGTCGTATGCAAGCCATCAGGAGGGACTGATATGATAGCTTGTTTCACATTGTGTACGAATCCAATGAGACCGAACACATCAAAGAATTCAATCAAACACTTAAATCATATATATGTCTGACTCAACACTTTTTCACGGCGCAGATATGTGGATATGAAGGATAGGGATATTCTACCCGAAGGTCACATATTGTCGTAAAACTCGAGTCGTGCCGATGGTTTTAGTTTGTGACCCTCGTGTAGATTATCCCTACCCTTCATATCCACATATGGAAGGGTATTTTTCTCATACATCTATGTTTTATTGTAATTTACCTGCTGCCCCTATTGCATGATCGTAAAAGGCGACTAAATTTAGGATCTTATCTTTTCTCTTCTTCCTAACTGACTTTATCTTTCCTAATGCCTCCCTTGGCATCGCCTCACTTTTGGCCTTTAGTTGAGCGTTCGCCCCTGTGAGGAAGGCTCTGGGTTCTGTCCCCTGGCCGAGACACACCAAAGTCTATAAAAGTGGTAGTTTCTGCTCCTGCCTAGCGCTCAGCATACAGGGAGTGGGACGACTGGTTCGGCCGTTGTCAGTATAATGTGACCGGGTGGGGTGTGTTGCTTGGTGTCTTCGGCGGCATGTTTCAGTGATATAGCACTATAAAAAGGGCAATAGTTCCACTATACAAGAAGACACAACACGAATATACCGCAGTCTCCCGAAACACGCACCTCGCACAACATACACGCAACACTACGCATACATGGGAGGCCGTCCTTACATGACCATAGCTGTTAATAGGACGTTAATAAATCAAACAAACAAACAAACAAGGGTATTTTTCTCATACATCTATGTTTTATTGTAATTTAACTACTATGAATATTCGCCATTTTGAAATAAATTTGAAAATAACGCGGCAAAAGGGCAATTCTCCATACATAAAATTGTGTGGTATTTTCGGCGCAAATCCCGTTGTTTGTATCTTGGGTTTTATTTCAGAATATTTTATTGTCAGATGTTAAAAACAATAGGAATTGGGCAACAAACAACATACCTTTATACGCACTCTATATCAATACATGTATTAACAATACATACAAATCAATAAACTAATATTTATTTATTGAAGTAATATCGATTAATATTTTATCAATTGAGGATGATATTTAAGGATTAAGACATTGATCAAAAATCATTTGATACAAACTGTCTCCTAGTTTACATCGTTACATGTAGATTAAAATGATTTTAGATATTCAACGATATTTATTGGTTACCCTGACAAAGCATTGAGCTTGATCAAGTATCGCTTAATTATAGTTTCTGCTCCTGCTTAGCGCTCAGCAAACGGGGAGTGGGACGACTGGTTCGCCCGTTGTCAGTATAATGTGACCGGGTGGGGTGTGTTGCTTGGTGTCTTCGGCGGCATGCTTCAGTGATATAGCACTATAAAAAGGGCAATAGTTCCACTATACAAGAAGACATAACATGAATTTACCGCAGTCTCCCAAAACACGCACCTCGCACAACATACACGCAAACACACCGCATACATGGGAGGCCGTCCTTACATGACCATAGCTGTTAATAGGACGTTAATTAATCAAACAAACAAACAAACAAAGCTTAATTATAATAATATCATGTATTGCCAGTGGTATATCATTATCAAGTTCCAAATAGAATATTAAAAGGAGCCGTCTTGCGTTGACGTATAAAGGAATTCACAATGTAACAAATGGTGCTCACGATCTTCGTTTTTGTATCTTTCAAAGTAACCAAGCCTAGTTTCCGAGAAAAATAAAATTGTACCAATAAAATAGTAATTTGTTTAACACTATGACGTCACGAGGCTGTAATACATGGATAGCCATGTAGTACAGCATGAGTGTATTGTGTGAAACCAGCCAGTATTACTTCTTTATGTACATTTATGAGGAAAACGGTATTCAGTAGTGGTTGGTAAATAAACATGAAACTGCTGTATTTAAGGGAGTAGCGGTCTTTAGGTTTATTTTTAACGGCCATTAACATTTTACACCGGTCATGCTATATAATATGATTAACATCTGCAGGCTGACGACAGTTAAACAAGTCGTTATCATTTCTAAATATATCGATTACAAAGTTTGGAAACCCAATACCATTGTTATAATTAGACTACAATGTCAAGTTTCCGTGTGCCAAGGTTGTTACGTAAATTCCAATGTTTTCGGAAGCTCTATGTTTATAGTTAACAACAGAAATAGGGTCATGTATACTGATCAAAAGAATTTCTGCCCATTACACAACCACAATATGTGTTATTGTGCATTGTGAATTAAAACACCGACTTCATTCAGTTGTCCTATGACTGCTTTGTTAATAACCTTATGTCAGTGTTATTTTTACATAGATACGTTGTCCATTGTTAACAGTTTTGATTTACTGGTTTATATATGAATACATACATACTTCACATGCATTTTAAAGTACATGGCCATTACGTTATATATCAGATATAACACAACCAGTCTTTGTCCCTGGAAGGATGCTGGTTGAGGAAACCAGTTAGTACAAAGATCTGAAAGAACAGGTTTTACAGAATCAGCAATTGTTTCAATGTTAACATCAATTTGGTGTGCCGCATTCTAAAAATGGTGTAGTTATTTTTTTTGGAAGACAAGACTGAACATTTAGTTTTATCTGCCTGTATATTTCACGGATGTTATTAAATCTGAATGGTAATGGCATGTCTAAAAGTACTAAACACACATAAATTGTCATTCTATTCAAAGAAACTAGAACGCAAATAAATGTTATGGCACATTTAAGTTAAATGTGCCGTATCAGGCCAAACATTTTGACATTTTATATATTCTTCAATATTATATCGAAAACGTTCAGATATGATGAATTATAAGCTGTGCAAATCTTTCAAAAGGATGTAAGTATTATTATTCTCACAAATTAATGGTGAATAAAATATGAAAAGCTCTTCGTGAATCGTTGGTGTGAAAATTACGGCACTTATGAAATAATAACATTGTATATACATCTACAAACAAGAGGCCCAGATGGCCTGTATCGCTCACTTGTTCTGTTATGCCAAGTAATATTCTGAGAATAGGACCATTGTTTCTTTTCTGAAGGATTTTAAATAATTAAATCTATTTCTACTCTTTCTGCTCCTGGGGATTTGAGCCAAGATTTATACAAACTCCCTTTTCTGGGAGATGTTTGTGACCAGTTTTGTGACTAGTAGCGATTTATATGGAATAATGATAGACGGGCGCCGCGCCATGGGCCAGGTATGCTAACAGGTGTGCTAACAAAGTTAAAATTTAAAGCCTGTATCAATAACATATATATTTAATGCTATTAACAATCTATAGTTCACCGTTGCAAACAGATAACAAACGTTATACAACTTATACTCCAAAACGTTCTTTCAATTTTAAAACTTAAAAGGTCCGCGGATTCAATTGATAAAGAAGCTGTTTGTACCATTAAAAAACCGATACTCTGTACACACAATAATCTTCAAAATGAAGCGCCCTTGGTAACAAATATGCTCTGTCGTTATCACTCAAACACAAGACCAGATTTTAGCGCAATGTGTTTATTTTTACTTAGTGCCATAGAAATTAATTTTCATCATGATGATGTCATACACAAACGACCAGCTCTCGACCAAAAAATGCTACCTATAAACTGCGTCTTTTTTGTAATTGTCTGCCCCTTTGTCCATGACGGTTTTCTGAATATTGGCACAAAACAAATTAGCCAGTGTACAGTAGAGGCTAACAATTCAGACAATAAAAGGAAATTCTTAGTTGAAGTTGTAAGTTTCTGATATAATTAATGATTTTAGCCTTAAAAGGTCGAGGTCATTCATTTGAACAAACCCGGTAGCCCTTTATCCCAACAAACTATAATGTACATGCCCAATATTTTGTTTCCACGCCTCATAGTCGTTGAATAGAAGAAAACAATTAACGATTTTAGCCTATTTGACCCCTCCGACCATATATTGCGATAAAGACATTTTATTTGAACCACGCATTGAAGGCCGTCCTGTCATGACCCTGGCTATAATAGGACGTAAATATAATAAAACAAACCAAATTTGAACCAACTGTCTAGCCCTTCATCCCAGCATTCTGCACTGGCCTGCAGGTGGGCGTTAGAATTGTACCTGCTGCCCCTATTGCATGATCGTAAAAGGCGACTAAATTTAGGATCTTATCTTTCTCTTCTTCCAAACTGACTTTATCTTTCCTAATGCCTCCTTGGCATCGCCTCACTTTTGGCCTTGAGTTGAGCGTTCTGAGGAAGGCTCTGGGTTCTGCCCTGGCCGAGACACACCAAAGTCTATAAAAGTGGTAGTTTCTGCTCTGCTTAGCGCTCAGCATACAGGGAGTTGGACGACTGGTGGCCCGTTGTCGTATAATGTGACCGGGTGGGGTGTGTTGCTTGGTGCATCGGCGGATGCTTCAGTGTTATAGCATAAAAAGGGCAATAGTTCTGCACATTTTAAGTGCTCAAGAGTTGTGTGCTTGAGGTAGATAAAGGCATTTTTTGAGGAGTAGTTTTGAATATATAATAGGCATATTGTAATGCTTCACGTTGGTTTGCTTTTGTGTTTATCTATTTTAATTAGGAATATGATATTTACAAATAGAATCATGTAATCTGTAGGAATTTATGATAGAATTATGGTGATAAATAATTCTATTAGATTATAATCGTATAGCTGTGTACACATTCCATGTTTTAGTATGTTATCTGTATCATTTAGTGTTCTTGATGGCCCTACAGGTGGGGCGTAAGAATTGTACCTGCTGTCCCTATTGCATGATCTTAAGAGGCGACTAAATTTAGGATATTATCTTTTGTCTTCTTCCTAACTGAATTTATCTTTCCTAATGCCTCCCTTGGCAACGCCTCACTTTTGGCCTTGAGTTGAGCGTTCGTCCCTGTGAGGAAGGCTCTGGGTTCTGTCTCCTTGCCGAGACACACCAAAGTCTTTTATAAAAGTGGTAGTTTCTGCACCAGCTTATCGCTCAGCATACAGGGAGTGGGACGACTGGTTCGCCCGTTGTCAGTATAATGTGACCGGGTGGGGTTTGTTGCTTGGTGTCTGCGGCGGCATACTTCAGTGATATAACTCTATAAACTGGGCAACAGTTCCACTATATAAGAAGACACTACATTAATATACCGCAGTCTCCAAAAACACGCACCTCGCACAACATACACGCAGCACACCGCATGCATGGGAGGCCGTCCTTACATGACCATAGCTGGTAATAGGACGTTAATTAATCAAACAAACAAACAATGGTTAAGTTTTTACTAAGCTAACCAATATAACAACATTGTATTCTTTGTCATGATATAATTCTTATATTTATTTTGACATTGATATTACATTACGCATTTCATTACACTATTGTCGACGAATATCTTAAATTACGGCAACTGGTCCTGAAGACATCCTTACGGTAGACCGTCCCTAGTGGTTTTCTCTTTAGAAGACTGAAGCTAGAAACATGATATGGATATATTCTTTTATGGGAAGTGAGCCTTCCGTGTATAGTGGAGATGGTAATTCGCGTTGTGTTTTAGTATATATGGCTCATCACCCATTCCTCAAGTTCTCCCTCTGCAATGTTCTTTTGAGATTCCGGCGGGACACAATGGAAAGTATAACCAGAAGATGAAATAAATGTCAACAGTTTATTATATAAACATAAAGTAAACAGATAACAAAAGTAAAAAGTAGAAAAATTATCCTGGATCTAATCGGAATGGACAAAGTATTTGATTCCAGCTATAACAATTTCAGTATGTAAATTACCCATAATAAAAACTCCTGAACTGAATAGAATCATAAAATAAGGTTAACAAAAGATTCGACAATTTACTAAACCCCAAGATATCTGTTAACAATAAAATTCCCTAAAATAGAACTAAAAGGAACAAAGGGAGATAACCTCAACAAAAGTTAACAACAAAGGGAGACAATTCTCATAACAAATAAAATACGGTATAGGTAAACACTCGATAACGGTTTCATTTAACAAATAGCCCTGACTTATAGAATATGTGATAACCAAAATATGAATAATCAACAATTAGCCCTTCTTATTAACAATAACATAAATAATTCAAAAATACTTTATATAACAATTTGTATAATAAGAATACTATTATATTTCCAAGAAAAATATATAATAAGAAATACCCCAGTTACTAAGATCCAATGAAATCTGATAATATATATATGATATTTATAGACCAATTGACTTAATCAATTGGTCTCCTGTATGCGTAATAACCACCCCCCATACAACGTACTAATTACTGACCTAATGTCCCAACTATTGACCTTTAACCCCGAGTAACAGGACAGACTGACATCCTGACCTACACACGCTGCCAGAGCACAGGTTTAATTTAGATATGGAATTTAATAACTTTGCACAACATTTACAGTGAAGTTAATAGTGGAAGTTCTGAGGGTTTAACCATTCTTATCCCTAGCGCCTAGGGCCGACCTAAACCTACTTGTCTCACCCTAGCACGCACGATACCCGTTCAACCGAGGCGCTGTCAACGCACCCTCATCCCCCACCATTCCCGGTACGACAAAATTATATATACGCTTGCCCACTGTTCGAGACCCCAAATAGAATCAATGTGCTTCTCTATAGTGCCTAGCCATCATTATAATTATTTGTCACTATTATACACATCCCCAGTAAAATAGACGGTAAAAACCTGTCTTTCTCCTAGGTAATGTAAACCCGAAATGTCTAATTCCCTTCTGTACTAGTTTCATTATCACTGACCAGTAGTAATTACGCTATATCCGGCCGACATACGCAATATCACTTCACAGCCAGCTTACTGTTTATTTATACTAGTTACAGTTGTTACATATTACCAACGGAACGATTCCCGTATTATTTTATTCAATTTCATATGTATATTCTATTTGAATTTGGAGGTAATAAGGAGGCATGGTGCACCATAGTGCCTCCATTCCGGAGACTGCTGGCACTTACCAGTGAATGGGCTGGCTCAACCAGTCCTGCAACCAATCTGCTGTATCGCGTGCGCGCACGAGTATTTATACCTGCCGCGCGGTAGAAACGATGGCCCACATTGCTTGTCGCTACTCACGATCGACCAATCACAGCGCTCCGCACATCGCTCCGAAGGTTGTAGTTTCCATCATGGCCGCCTGTAGCGCCGGTTTCGAACAACTGAAATGTACCTTGGCTCTCTACAGCTCCCTAAGACCGTAATTACTCGTAAATTAGTAACGCTTTAAATAGGTAAGCTTTATATATATTACTTGTACTCTTATTCCACCCAGAGGAGATTCTAATAGCTAGCAAATACATCATAGCCATTTCCCGCCAAAGCCTTCTCCGTTACATACCTCCCCCCCCCCCCCAGTCAATGTTTAAAACCTTAACGATTGACTAGCTAACATCTATATATTCCAATATTACTCTGAAAGTTGTAGTTGTCAGCGTGAGTAGCTTCAAGATGTCTGCCTGTCTGATATATTTAACCATATAAAAAAAAAATTATTATTACTTATTTCATCTTAAAATAATCGATAATAGTTGATAAACCTGATAATAATAATACAAAAAAAAAAAATATAAAAATAATCCTCTCTCACACCGTATCATACCTGGGGGCCAATCACTCTCACTCTTACCCCATTCACTCACACATACAAATACCTCTCAAAGTCGAATCGCGGGGCTTCGTATGGGGTACGGACCACAGTGCCCCGCACCCGACGATAGCCCCGGACTCGCCCCCCTACGTCCTCAGATCCAACAACCACATCCCGGGAGTTCAGGGCGGAGGGGTCTCTCCGGGGAAAGAAGACGGTCTGCCTCATGGCATGCCGGAGCCGGGCCGCCTCCTCCCTCCCCGGGAGACTCCTCCTACTTGAACCCCCCTGTCCTTCTTCCGACTCTGTCCCGTTCCCTCCCTCTTTGGCGGATTCTGGCCGCAGCGTCCTCTGGGGTCCCTCCGCTGGGGTCGGCTTCACTGGTCGGCATGGCGGCAGCGGTGGGCGTGCCATCCTCGGGCTGATATACCTGTTATTGGCCACCTCCCTCCGGTGGATGAAGCTATCTAGTACCTGGACGGCATGGTCCCGCTGTATGTGGGCCCTGCACCTGGTGCGGCGACTAAACTGCCGCCTGCACCAGGTGCATTCCTGAAGTATCGACAGGCGCTGGTGTATGCGAGTCCAGTGCTCCATAAGCCTCTGTTGTCGCCGGAACAGTCCCAATGGGGCACAGGCTGCTACCGGACACGGCATTCCTTCCTCCTTCCACGGTTCTCTCCCATCCAACTCCTCTTCCCTCATGAATTCATTTACTTCATCTTCCTCGTACGTAATCTCCATCCTGCAACCCAAGCATAACGCCCATGATCCGCAATAGCCAAGGCTGTACAGGCTCTATTATGTTTATCCATATATATATATATATATTTTTTTTTACTCGGGACTGCCTCGCCCCTATCAATGTTTATTTACAATCTTATCATCCCTCCTATACTCTGTGTATATACCATCCTATATAACATGTATTTATATGCGACACTATCTAGGGGAGAGGTTTAAATGCAACACGCTCAGTTCATGGTAACCTATGTCTAGCCCAATATATATCAACCTCCCATAACCCAAACTAGTAACCCTGTACGCTTTATGGGGAGTAAATCTGTGGTGGCTTGACCGTCCGACCCACCCTAGTCCTATTCCTTACTTCTGAGGCGGGGCTATTATTCCTGTGATTAGTTTTGTTACTACTACCATCTATCGGAGGCCTAACCTCCAATGTCCCATGAGACTCAAGTGCTGAGTCTTCCAAACCCTGGCTTATAGACAACCTCCCCCCAGACTCATGCACTGAGTCTTCCAACCAACTTACAGGAGTACTATCCCCTAGATATGGTTTCAGCTGATCTATGTGAACATTTATTGCCCTAGCAGTGGATGCCCTTTGAATCGTATATGTCACGTCTGATAATTTATCGGTGATCAGGTAAGGACCTGTCCACCCTAATTCTAGTTTTTGACCTGCAGCTGGAGGATACCACCTCCATACCCAAGATCCCCTCCTGAGTTCTTTATCTTTTGATCCCCTGTCATAATATTTCTTTTGTCTTTTAGCAGACACATTTAACTTTTGGCTCGCCGTTTCAAACGCTGTGTTCATTGCGTGCTGCATCCATTCAACATATGCTACTGGACACGAGTTTTCTGTATCCGGCGGAAGTCCAACCATGAGATCAATGGGCAGCGTCACCTCTCTTCCCAACATCAGCCTGTTTGGAGAACAGCCTGTGCTGCTATGTTCCGAAGATCGGTAGGCTAGCATGAGATAAGGAAGATGATCGTCCCAGTCCTCTTTATTTTCGTGTGCGAAGGCCGCTAGCATCCTCTTCATTGTTCTGTTGAACCTTTCCACCAGTCCGTCAGATTGTGGTCGGTAAGGTGAAGTTCTCGTTTTTCCGACATCGAGTTTGTGACAGACAGTCTGAAACAGTTCTGACTCAAATTCCGCCCCCTGGTCAGTATGAATGAATTCAGGACAACCAAATCGGCAGAAGACCTCTGTCACCAGCTTATCGGCCACCGTGAGTGCTGTATGGTTTGGTACAGCAAAGGCTTCTTTCCATTTGGTGAAATAGTCTCCCACGACGATTATGTACGCATTGCCATTGTTGGACACCGGTAACCCGCCAAAGATGTCCACTGCCATATACTGCATTGGTCTGACTGGTCTAAATTGTTTAAGTGCCGATTTGTCTGATCCTGGCCCTGGTCTGCTCTTGGCGCAAAGATCGCACTGTTTACACCATCTGGCGATGTCGTCGGCCATTCCCACCCAGTAAAACCTTTTTTTAATTGCTGTTAATGATCTATCCCTACCGAAGTGTCCTGCCGTCCTCTTAACGTGCAATTCCTCAAAAATTTGTTTTCTTAGCTCTCGAGGTGCGATAAGTTGACTCGTTGGCAACGTGGGATCTGTCGTTCTGCGACAGTAGAGTAAACCATTAGTTATTTCCAGTGTTTGTCTCATTGCGTACAAGGTTTTAACCTCATTGTTCCAATTGGTGCCTCCTTCCGGTTGATCACCGTTGTTGCTGAGGATCTCCTTAATCTTTGCAATGGCTCCATCTTGATCTTGCATATGTATTAACTGAGCATTTGTCCATACCCCTATCCAGTTTGGAGTTTCATGAGATTCATTTTCTTTTGACAGGTCCAGCGATAGCTCCTGGGGAACCACTGGATGTATATGCCGCCCGTTTGGAAGTTCCACTTCCGGTTCAGTCACCACTCCCTGTTTTGGCATGACCTCTGGTTCTATTTGTATTTCCCAGTTCAGGCCCACTTCCTGTTTGGGTTCCACTTCCGGTTTCATATCTACTTCCGGTTTGAGCTCTACTTCCGGTTTGAGCTCTACTTCCGGTTTGTTATCTACTTCCGGTTTGAGCTCTACTTCCGGTTTGTTACAATCCGGGCAGCTACCTATCCTGCACTTCCTGATCATCTGACGTGACATAGCATCAGCATTGCCGTGTTGGGTTCCTGGCCGATAAATAATGTCAAAATCAAATGTTTCTAGTATGCTGATCCATCGTGCCAGGATGCCTTCTGGTTCCTTGAAATTCTTTAGCCAAACCAGTGGTGCGTGATCAGTTCTAACTGTGAATTTCCTGCCAGTCAGGTAATATTTGAAATGTTTGACGAACGTAACCACTGCGAGAAGTTCCCTTTTTGTTGTGCAGTAATTTCTTTGAGCCCCATTAAGAGTTTTGGCCGCATAGCAAATAACTTTCTCTTGCCCGTCCTGCAACTGGGACAGTACTGCCCCTATTCCTTCCGCGCTCGCGTCAGTGTCTAAGATGAACTTGTCATTGATGGATGGAAACGCAAGTATAGGTGCCGTCAACAGACTCTCTTTAAGCTTGAGGAAGGCTTCTTGACAATGGGTGTCCCAATGAAACTTGGCATTTTTCTTGAGCAGCCTTACTAGTGGGCTGGCGATTTGTGAGAAGTTATTTACAAATTTTCTGTAGTACCCTACTAAGCCTAAAAAGCTGCGTACTTCCGCGACGTTGCCCGGAACTTTCCATTCTTTAACTGCTGATGTTTTAATGGGATCACAACGAATCCCTTCCCCCGAAACTATGTGGCCCAAATATACTATTTCCCTCCTAAATAGTTCACATTTCTTAGGCTTGAGCTTCAAATTTGCTTGTCTGAACCGCCGAAAAACCAATTCGAGGTTGAGCAAAGTGGTTTCGAAATCTGAACCAAATACTATGACATCATCCAGGTAGCACAGACATTTTTTCCAGTTTAAACCTTTCAGGACCATCTCCATAAGTCTTTCGAACGTCGCGGCTGCATTGGCTAAACCACAAGGCATGACGTTGAACTCAAATAATCCCAAGTGTGTAGCAAAGGCTGTTTTGTGTTTGTCGGCTCTATCCATCTTTATTTGCCAATATCCACTGGCCATGTCCAGTGTACAAAACCACTTTGCTCCTGCCAAGGTATCTAGTGTGTCATCTATTCGTGGCAGCGGGTAGGCGTCTTTCCTCGTTACAGAGTTAATTCCCCTAAAGTCTATGCAGAATCTACATGATCCATCTTTTTTAGTAACCAGGCAAATAGGTGCTGACCAAGGACTGTCACTCGGTTCTACCACCCCCGCCTCCAGCATCTTCTGTAACTCCGTTTCTATGACTTCCTTCCTCGCTAAGGGCACTCGTCTCGGTGGGATTTTGATTGGCTTTGCTCCTTGGGTATCTATCCGATGAGCTGTCAGGTCTGTTTGACCTAACTTACCAGAAGCGTCTACAAATATGTCTTGGAACTGGATTATAAGTTTTGTGAGGGCTCCAATCTGTTCTTCCGTCAGACCTTCTGATGATCTCTCTACTAGTGGTCTCAAGTGTTCTGGTAGCTCAGATGTGTTGTTGTCGTCTGGTGTAACCTCGTGGACCTGTTGTACAGCATCCACCCTCCCCAACTGCGTATGGCGTGGGATCTTTACAGATCCCTTTCCCACATTGATCAAAGACACACACACCCTACCTCCCTTAGTACTGAACAAGCTATGCGCTAACAATAGCTGGTTGCCCTCAGTGTATTTGCTTGGTGAAACGCAGGCCAAAGTGCTGTCGACATTCCCCTCCAATCTTGCCTCTATAACCATCTCTGTCCCTGCTGGTATTCTAATAGTTTCTTTAACTCTGATACTCGCGCATGCCGGCCTATCACTATCCAGTTTTGTTAACAAGAGCTGTCCCCTGCTGGTGTGTAGCTTCTTCTTGGCTACATGTAATACACCATTATACTGTTCTAGGAAGTCTGTACCCAGTAACCCGGTAATGCCCCTTATATCGGCTACAACAAACTTGTGTCTAAATTGTTTAGCGTTGATAGTGAAATTCAACGTCACCTCCCCCTTAATGCCTAAACTTTTTCCATTTGCGGCCAGGAGTACCAGTCTACTTTCGGCTAACATTTTACTGTCTACTTCTAACCGATCTAACAACCCATGGGAGATTATGGAGACAGAAGAACCTGAGTCAATAAGTAACTGGTAATCCGCTCCATCTATATTGGCTTTTGCATATAAACATGACAGTGTTCTAGGCTTCAGCCGTACTGTCCTGGCAGTTTGCTGTATATCCTGTTCCCTGTGACTAAACTCCCTTGTAACCCCATGTTCACTAGCTAGTTTCCCCACCTTATGGTTTTGTTTTACCAGTCCCTCTACCTCAGAACGTAACTCAGACTTAGCAGTCACCATCTTGGGGTCATTTTCATCATAGGTGGAGGTATCAACTGGTATGTTTTGTTTGGCCTTATCAGACTCTGTACCTAACCCAGTGTCTATTCCCCTGGCTAAGGACGTGGCCCCGTTCTCAGCCGGCTCTAGTTTAACGCTTGTTTAGCTTGATTCTCACACTTATCAGTCATTTTCCCCGGTCTCCTAGGGCAGTTCAATTGCCTATGTTTTTTACTGCCGCAAAGGAAACACCTTCGCTGAACCCGACACCACATACCCCAAATACGCGGGAGATCAGCTCCCAACAGACCATTTTCATGTATCCAATCCTCAAACTGTTTGTCAATTTCTTGCTGGTTATGTGCCTCATTGCCGATACCGTCATCTTTAACTTTGTGTACTGTGTAGATGTTTCTTTCCTGCTTAGGTTTCCTGTTGCTATTTTCTGCTTTGTCTATAGCGTCGTACTCCGTGGCTAGGGCTATGGCTCTGTCCAGACTTGTAGGTTTGTTAAGAGCAACATATTTCTTAAGCTCGATGTTGTTAAGTCCGTCGATATACTGGTCTACCACTTGTGGTTCAAAGAAATTGAAGGGTGTCAACGGATAGGCTCGTTGGGCTAATCTCCTAACTGCATATCCATAATCGGATACACTTTCCTCCCTACCCCTACGCCTATTACGGTATTCACACCGGTGTGCTACTTCTAACTCCCTTGGGTTAAAGCGTTGTTCGATAGCCGCTTTCAGTGCTCCAAAATCAGTCATTTGCGTCACTGTAAGAGTACCTAACAGCTCCTGAGCTTGTCCCCGTAGGCTCATCGCCAACTGTGCCGCCTTCTCAGCTTGTCCCCAACCATTCCAAGCTGACACTTGCTCAAAGTGTGCTAGGTAAGCCGGCCAATCCGTAGATTTACCATCATATTTGTCAGGTTCTTTCTCGCGCCTTGTGACGGATATTCTTTTATTCCCTTGCTGGTAAGAATCGGCTTTAAAGTCTGCAGGTATTCTACCCTGTCCCCTTGGTTGTTCTTGTCTAGGACTCCAGACCTGAGTAAGTCTTTCCCTCCCCATTCTGCTCTGCATGGGCTCTATGATGGAGTAGTCTGGCAGGTATAGTTCTTTATTAAACTTGTTTCGGGTTCCATCATTTACCCTTGGCCTGGGTGTGCTATGCCTGTCACACCACCCATCCAGGTCGGCCTCGTACCCATCCCGCTGTCTGGTCCCCCCAGGTATCTGTGCCCACCGCTGTCTACGTAACTCATCGGTGTCGGAGCCCAGATGTCCTAAGCTAGAAAGGCGCCTTTCCTCATGTGTAGGAACAAACCTCGGGTTGCACCCGCCCATCCCCGGATGTATATGGGAAGCGTGATGACTGTCCCTAGACAAACCTCCCCTTTTATCGACAGGTTCGTGCACACCATCTAAAAAGCTGGCACATCTCCCCTCAAGGACTGACACACTATCTCCTGTTCTAACTCCTGATGAATGCTCATGAGGCATATGAGCTTTTTCCCTTTGCCTATTTCCCATATTTGCTGGATTAATTTCACTGTCCTGTCCCAGACCTATATATTCCCGATCCCCATGTCCCTTAGTACCTACACCCTGCGCCAAATCCTCCCTTCCCCTACAGGATGCAGTGAAACCATCCGGCTCACTATCCACCCCCCTACCGAACTCATTGCCTACTTGACGCAAACCACCTGAAGTTTCATCCAGTGTATCAGGCAAGCAAATCTGCTCTCGTGCACTGTTTCTAATACTGGAGGATCGCCCAATTCCAGAATCCCTAGTATCCCATATAGGTGTCTCTGGGACCCTACTCACACTCTCGGTAAGAATGTGTAGATTGCCCTGTCTCTCAGGCACCTGTAAATCCCGACCAAAGTCTAACTTGTCTCGGTTTGCTACCGAGCCCTGCCCATTAAAGTCTACAAAATCCGTATCCCCAACGGTAGAGTTATCTCTATAGTGCAGATCAGTATCTGCATCATCCCTTGTCTCACTAAAATGAACTTGACGTGCTGCTTGCCCTCCCCTAGATGGGCACTTATAACGGAATGCATTACTACCTCCTTCATCAAATTCTGGCTCTGTATCAATCAAACTATAATGCATAATGGCGTGTGCTATATACCTTATCTGTTCTGTCAACTTGCACTCGGCCAGGGGTTCTAAAATCAGAAAACAAAATGTGTTATTAGGGCATTTTCTCTCGGGTTTGGTTGCCAAATAAAGTCATTTGTGCGGGGATCTATACTGTTTTGTTTTATAACTTTCCATGTGTCTACACAACCAGAATCCTGGTCACAGCACCAAAATGTAGCAGGAGGGGGGTCTCGGCGAATGGGTGAGCCTTCCGTGTATAGTGGAGATGGTAATTCGCGTTGTGTTTTAGTATATATGGCTCATCACCCATTCCTCAAGTTCTCCCTCTGCAATGTTCTTTTGAGATTCCGGCGGGACACAATGGAAAGTATAACCAGAAGATGAAATAAATGTCAACAGTTTATTATATAAACATAAAGTAAACAGATAACAAAAGTAAAAAGTAGAAAAATTATCCTGGATCTAATCGGAATGGACAAAGTATTTGATTCCAGCTATAACAATTTCAGTATGTAAATTACCCATAATAAAAACTCCTGAACTGAATAGAATCATAAAATAAGGTTAACAAAAGATTCGACAATTTACTAAACCCCAAGATATCTGTTAACAATAAAATTCCCTAAAATAGAACTAAAAGGAACAAAGGGAGATAACCTCAACAAAAGTTAACAACAAAGGGAGACAATTCTCATAACAAATAAAATACGGTATAGGTAAACACTCGATAACGGTTTCATTTAACAAATAGCCCTGACTTATAGAATATGTGATAACCAAAATATGAATAATCAACAATTAGCCCTTCTTATTAACAATAACATAAATAATTCAAAAATACTTTATATAACAATTTGTATAATAAGAATACTATTATATTTCCAAGAAAAATATATAATAAGAAATACCCCAGTTACTAAGATCCAATGAAATCTGATAATATATATATGATATTTATAGACCAATTGACTTAATCAATTGGTCTCCTGTATGCGTAATAACCACCCCCCATACAACGTACTAATTACTGACCTAATGTCCCAACTATTGACCTTTAACCCCGAGTAACAGGACAGACTGACATCCTGACCTACACACGCTGCCAGAGCACAGGTTTAATTTAGATATGGAATTTAATAACTTTGCACAACATTTACAGTGAAGTTAATAGTGGAAGTTCTGAGGGTTTAACCATTCTTATCCCTAGCGCCTAGGGCCGACCTAAACCTACTTGTCTCACCCTAGCACGCACGATACCCGTTCAACCGAGGCGCTGTCAACGCACCCTCATCCCCCACCATTCCCGGTACGACAAAATTATATATACGCTTGCCCACTGTTCGAGACCCCAAATAGAATCAATGTGCTTCTCTATAGTGTCTAGCTATCGTTATAATTATTTGTCACTATTATACACATCACTAGTAAAATAGACGGTAAAAACCTGTCTTTCTCCTAAGTAATGTAAACCCGAAATGTCTAATTCCCTTCCGTACTAGTTTCATTATAACTGACAAGTAGTAAATACGCTATATCCGGCCGACATACGCAATATCACTTCACAGCCAGCTTACTGTTTATTTATACTAGTTACAGTTGTTACACATTACCAACGGGACGATTCCCGTATTATTTTATTCAATTTCATATGTATATTCTATTTGAATTTGGAGGTAATAAGGAGGCATGGTGCACCATAGTGCCTCCATTCCGGAGACTGCTGGCACTTACCAGTGAATGGGCTGGCTCAACCAGTCCTGCAACCAATCTGCTGTATCGCGTGCGCGCACGAGTATTTATACCTGCCGCGCGGTAGAAACGATGGCCCACATTGCTTGTCGCTACTCACGATCGACCAATAACAGCGCTCGGCACATCGCTCCGAAGGTTGTAGTTTCCATCATGGCCGCCTGTAGCGCCGGTTTCGAACAACTGAAATGTACCTTGGCTCTCTACAGCTCCCTAAGACCGTAATTACTCGTAAATTAGTAACGCTTTAAATAGGTAAGCTTTATATATATTACTTGTACTCTTATTTCACCCAGAGGAGATTCTAATAGCTAGCAAATACATCATAGCCATTTCCCGCCAAAGCCTGCTCCGTTACAGTGATTTTGAATCACGATTACTGGTCTATCTCCAGTAGGGACCACTCCATTTATCACAGGTTCATCACATTTGAATGCTTCTATGACCAAATGCTTCAGTGACCACGGACGGGTAGTTGTGCTCTTCGGGTTTTGGCTTCACAGGTGAGTTAGATTGTATTGCCTCGATGACCGAGGGTGGGCTTTTGAGCTCACCGGGTTTTGGTTTCACAGATTCATTCGAATTAGATTTGAATTCCTCGATGACAAAGGCCGTGCTTTTGTGCTTTCCATGTTTTGGGTCCATATGTTCATTAGATTTGAATGCTTCATGGACCAAGGGCGGGCAGTTGTTCTCTTCGGGTTTTGGTTTCACAGTAATTCTGTTCACAACATATTTGGTCCATTTTGTGTTAGTCAGTTTACATATACATGTACATGTAGCTGTGTCTCTCCATAGGAGGAAGTATCTGAGAGAAAGACAAAAAGAATAGTGCATAAAGCTAAGATCAACTAATACAATATGTAATATTGTATTGTGATGACATAGATCGTAAATATTATGATTGAATTCTAAATAATCTCGCTATAGATTAAAAAGTTGATGATACTTGTGTTTGTATTAATTACTTTAATGTACGTAATATTTGATAATTATATAAGGAGTGGCCGTACAAAAAAATTTATATTACGTTTTTATTTCATCGAACAAAATTTTTAATTCATTATACAATTGTACATATATGTAGCGGGTGAAGTAAAAACAAATATTTTCATATAATTCAAGCTTTAGCGATCTTACGTTAGAATTGACACTATTACGCTGACAAGCAAAGATGATACTTCCATTCCCAGTGTTTTCTGGAAAACAAAAAAATGCTGTGATAACTTTTTTTTTTCTCCAAGAGTTAATCCTTTTAATGAATCGTCGGAATATTCATATAAAAATGAAAATTGTTTATCATTCTTTTATTTCCGGTTTTTTGTTTTTTTGTTGTTGTTTTTTTTTTGTTGTGGTTGCTAGTCATAATCAGCATGGAAAACAACACATTTTGACGTCAACGTTCAATGGAAATTCCGATTTCAACTAATTTAAAAACGAAATTGTATAACACATTTGATAATTTAAAACATTCTTGAATTCTTTGCCTTGTTTTAACTTTCGATTTCTGTATCTTCATATCTTAGTTCCCCCATTAAATCCGATTTTATATAAGAATAAATATGTGTATGTCTTATTTAAAGGTTCGAAATGTACATTGTACAGATTATTCGCCGAGCTACATTATAGCAATTTTATGTCCTTTTGACAGATATTCTGTAAATAAATGGTAATAAATGACACCTGTATCACATAAAACCTAATGCATGTTCACATAGCTTTTGTCTAGTTATCAATTTGTTTTGAATGCTCGTTCCCACGGTTCATTAAAAACACCTGATAATTTTCATTGGATATTGCCATACTTGTGTGCCAGAGGAAACTGGACAAGTTTATAACATACAATGTACTAGTAGTAATGGTTAGGGTTTTAATACGTGTGGTACATGTAGTGCTTGGGGTTGTAGTCTAATACCACAGAAAAATAGTGTTTGTATGCTATGATCTTTACAATATAGTGTACGTGTGGTAGTGCTTGGGGTTGTAGTCTAATACCACAGCTAAATAGTGTTTGTATGCTATGATCTTTACAATATAGTTTATGGTTATCCACTCGATACTTACCGTTGCCATAGTGACCAGTCGTAGTTATATCCCCTGTTGTATGGGATGTGATAGCTGGGGTTGTAGTAGTGGTGGTGGTACTGGTCGTGGTTGTAACAGTGGTTGTAGTCCAAACTATGTGTGAACAGTTATCAGACGGTACAAGACTGGAACCTAAAAAAGAACATAATAAAATAAAATCGACATTTCTGCTCATTAATGACCAGCAGATATCACGACAAATGATGATTAATGTTTTCTGAATAAAGTACCACAGGTTCCAAATCTTTTGTCTATAATCTGGTTTTCCCTCCATGTCGAACACTAGCAGAACCTACATAGACTATGACTGGAGTCCAAATGTTTAAATATAGATGTCTTGAGATATTGTAGATAATGTCCAGACAAGATAAATTTTCATGTTCCTTCCGCCTTCCAATTGCCCGTCGTAATCAAAAGGACATTATTATATATAATTATTTCACAGAAGTATGTTGTACAACATACTCCACAAGCGTTATCTACCAATGGAAACTGGCCCTGCAGGTAGGGCGTTAGAATTGTACCTGCTGCCCCCCTATTGCATGATCGTAAAAGGCGACTAAATTTAGGATCTTATCTTTTCTCTTCTTCCTAACTGACTTTATCTTTCCTAATGCCTCCCTTGGCACCGCCTCACTTTTGGCCATGAGTTGAGCGTTCGCCCCTGTGAGGAAGGCTCTGGGTTCTGTCCCCTGACCGAGACACACCAAAGTCTATAAAAGTGGTAGTTTCTGATCCTGCTTGGCGCTCAGCATACTGGGAGTGGGACGACTGGTTCGCCCGTTGTCAGTATAATGTGACCGGGTGGGGTATGTTGCTTGGTGTCTTCGGCGGCATGCTTCAGTGATATAGCACTATAAAAAGGGCAACAGTTCCACTATACAAGAAGACACAACACGAACATACCGCAGTCTCCCAAAACACTCACCTCGCACTACATACACGCCACACAGTCCATCCATGGGAGGCCGTCCTTACATGACCATAGCTGTTAATAGGACGTTAATTAATCAAACAAACAAACCAATGGAAACACATACATTATAATTTAAAAACATCATCGGCAGATCTTTACTTTATAATATCGTAATCACAGGCCATTTTATTTAACTTGTGCTAACCCGTTTCTCTCGAAAAAATAATGAAATTAAAGTCACTTTTCGGATCCCATCGCCCTGCAGGTAGGGCCTTAGAATTGTACCTGCTGCCCCCCTATTGCATGATCGTAAAAGGCGACTAAATTTAGGATCTTATCTTTTCTCTTCTTCCTAACTGACTTTATCTTTCCTAATGCCTCCCTTGGCACCGCCTCACTTTTGGCCATGAGATGAGCGAGCGTTCGCCCCTATGATGAAGGCTCTGGATTCTGTCCCCTGGCCGAGACACACCAAAGTCTATAAAAGTGGTAGTTTCTGCTCCAGCTTAGCGCTCAGCAAACGGAGTGGGACGACTGGTTCGCCCGTTGTCAGTATAATGTGACCAGGTGAGGTGTGTTGCTTGGTGTCTTCGGCGGCATCATTCTGTGATATAGCACTATAAAACGGGCAACAATTCCACTATACAGGAAGACACAACATGAACATACCGCAGTCTCCCAAAACACGCGCCTCGCACAACATACATGCAACATACCGCATACATGGGAGGCCGTCCTTACATGACCATAGCTGTTAATAGGACGTTAATTAATCAAACAAACAAACAAATTTCGGATCTCAAATTAACTTGACATACTAATGTCCTAAAATTGTTTTCTTGAATGCTTTATTTGCATTGAACAATTTACAGGCAGATATGTAAACCAGAGAAAGTACTTGATTTAGGGCAAAATGTGAACGGAAACGACATATAGCAGCGTTGCGACGTAAGATAACAGATCAATGCAGTTATTGTGTACTTACTAACACAGTAGGCCTGAGGACAGTTCGTTGCACTTTTAAGTTGATAGACACGGAATGAACAAGTTCTTCACTTTGATAGTGAAACTATTGTGCCATGTAGAGAAGATTGATCGCATACATATGTCACGGTCTACCGCTCCTTCGGACACACCTGGCACCGTACCTGTAAAAAATATTTTTACTGATTGATATATTTTACACCACTTCGAACTATCCATTATTAAATAATCTTTGTTGCTGGTTCGATATTCCCTGATAAGACTTCAAGGTCAATCAAATAAATTATGCGTTAATAAGTTTTTTCCATACTACATGTTAAAGATGCTCCACCGCCGACAAAGCATAAATGATATTCATCAATTGAATGATAATTGGTGTTTAATCATGTATATTTATGTCTAATTAACACAAAAAAAATATGAAATAGTATATTTTGCCATTGGTGCATGAGCAATCAGTACTTCATTCCATATAGGACATAGTGCTACGGAATTTTTTCGGGATGCAATTAATTATTTTTTATATTTTCAACTTAAGTAAAATTAGAAGCTCAAACTTTTCTATGGCGGTAATGGTGTAAATTAAGTAACTTTTGTAACTGAAGAAAAATACTAAATCGTCAGCTCCTGTTTTTAATAGTGGAAAAATACCATTTTTCAGCGGTGGTGCATCTTTAAGGAAAGAATTATTGTTCTTTGATATCCTCAAATCTGCTAGATCTTTATTTAACACAGAAAAATTGAAAATTTGACTCCGTTTTCAAAATCATAGGAACCGTTCATTCAGAGCTGGTAAGATGTCCTACTTCCATCATCTACCAAAACACTACTGTCATACGTCAGATCACTCCACGCGTCCCCCACCAGTCTGTACCATTTAGTAGATAGGACCGCGTCACAAATCTTGTTTGTGTACTCAGATTCTGTGTGACTTGGTGCCCGCTTAGAGTCGGCTGTGAAGTTTTCATAAGTGATACATGTACAAGGCTCTGAAAAAGTTAATATCAAGTTTGTTAAATGAAATCATGAAACAGTACATTTATAGATCCATGTGTCTTCAACAAAACCTGTATGTAGTATCATTAAACTCTATTATAATGGCCCTGCAGGTAGGGCGTTAGAATTGTACCTGCTGCCCCTATTGCATGACCGTAAAAGGCGACTAAATTTAGGATCTTATCTTTTCTCTTCTTCCTAATCTGACTTTATCTTTCCTAATGCCTCCCTTGGCACCGCCTCACTTTTGGCCTTGAGTTGAGCGTACGCCCCTGTGAGGAAGGCTCTGGGTTCTGTCCCCTGGCCGAGACACACCAAAGTCTTTAAAAGTGGTAGTTTCTGCTCCTGCTTAGCGTTTAGCATACAGGGAGTGGGACGACTGGTTCGCCCGTTGTCAGTATAATGTGACCGGGTGGGGTGTGTTGCTTGGTGTCTTCGGCGGCATGCTTCAGTGATATAGCACTATAAAAAGGGCAACAGTTCCACTATACAAGAAGACACAACACGAACATACCGCAGTCTCCCAGTACACTCACCTCGCACAACATACACGCAACACACCGCATACATCGGAGGCCGTCCTTACATGACCATAGCTGTTAATAGGACGTTAATAAATAAAAAAACAAGCAAACAAAATTATAAAGGAAAATTATGATATTCAATAATATAAGTGTATTGGTAAAGGTCATAAATACATAGACAAATTTAACCGTAATTGGAAAAAATGGATTAAACTTATAGAAACCTCACTAAATCTATGACAGTATGAGATAAAATATACGTTATTACAAAATTATTTTAAAGTTATATTGCTGCTAATTTCACTGTAACGATATGTAACTTCAACATTTGATATTTAAAGATTGACATATAACTTGATGATTTAGCTCCCCAACAGCATATATCGGTCTATACGAGGACCGAAATCTAGGTATCATATATTTCTGGTTTTGAATAAAGCGCCTTCAATCACCGCCATGTTCAGTGACTTCGGGGTTTGTCAGATTCTGAATCGTATCACTTGGCTGACGTTCAACACGGCCTGCACATGGTGAGCCAGGTAACTAGCGTAAGCGTACACATGTTTGTTTACGTTTAAGCTAATATGAGCAAATTATTCTGGTACATGTATATGTCCGCAGATTGAAAATTTGAAACATCCAATTTACACATTGCCGTAAAATATTGTGTGTATCAAATATTGTAATGTTCGATCATTATTTTCTTTGTAGATAGAGTCTGCTGAGGTCGACCAAATGTTTTGTTTTTGAAAAATTGTTGACATATTCTTTTGGTTTCACAACTCTCGTTTTACTTCAAGATTGTCGCGATGATGTTCGGAATGATTCGGCATCTTTCGAGCCTATTTTTCACGTGTACACGTTAAAAAGATTTTTTACTTTTATAATTAAAAATACTTCCAGCAGGGATGAAAAAGTTCCGCCGATCGGTCTTATTCACTTCTTGTCAGATTTTACCAGCGTAACTGTTGATTTTGATGTACTGTGGTATGTTAAAAATGCAAATAAAATTGTTTGATACACGTGGAAAGACGAATTTGTTTTGTTATTTTCTCATTTCGGCAATCTCGAACTCTGTCCAGTGTTGAATATATGGAAAGCGAAAGTATAATCACGTTTGAATCGCTGCATCTGCTTCCAAGCGCTTTTCGCACCACGCGTAAACCTCGTGGTGAAAGAAAAATAAACAGAAGAATGGCGAAGTTATTGAATACAAGTGAAATCAAGGCATGCGACGCGTCAGTGAAAAACAAATGGAATGATGCATGGCCCCAGAAAGTTGTAACAGTTCAGCTTCGACAAGATAATGTGGATATAAAGATCGGCGACCACATAAAAAAGATCGATGTTCCTGGCAAAGCCGTGTGTGAACTGTGTCATGATGTGATAAATTACGGCCAGAAGGGTGTGACGTCCCTCCGTAATCACGTATTGACGACAAAGGACACTTAGAAGGGAAAATTATGCTATCTGTGCCCCGGGTCTTAAATCATCGTCCGCGGAAATGTGGGAGAACAAAAGGACGTCGCCGCTGACTCCTTTAGCTGATCGAGTGGTGACACCTTCATTGGGTGTTAACTGTACTTGTGAGTTATTTTAATGAGTCTCAAAATGAGGTTGTAGTCGAATATTTATTCTCTGCGAGTCTTGTCAAAGTAGACAGTCAGGCAATATTTGATGAGGTTGACAAATTCTTCACAAAACACGAGATTCCGTGGGAAAATTTGATGTCTATACTCATGGATTCATGCAATGTCATGAGGGGATCAAAGACAGGATTCGAAACGAGAGTGAGGGAGAGTCGAGCTGGACATCTACTGGATATTGACGGTGATTCATGTCACCACATCCACAACGCCTCAAAATACTTTTGCCGCCAATTCGACCGTCACGTTGAAGGTCTTCACACAACGATTTTTAACGACTTCAAGTGGTCAGTGGACTTGAGGGACATGTTAAAGGAAATATGTTTGATTCTAAATATCAAATACACCATGCCGGACAACATGGTTCTGAAAGCGTTGACGTCATTGGACCCAACTGTCAAGTACCACAGTAAATGTGCGACATTGTTGCGAAAACTGCCGGAACTTGTCACCAATGTGCTCATCGATGACAAGACGGATGGTTACAATGCTGAGGTAATCAAATACCATGTTGATAAGGCACTGCCAGCTACAGAGAAAGCAGATGGGAGCAGAGTCAGATGCGACCACTACTGGGCAGCTGTTGACAAGATCAAGTACCCGTCCCTCTGCAAAATGGTTAAGGCACTTTTGAGCTGTTTCCATGGTCCCCAAGTGGAAAGCAGCTTCAGTAACATGGGATATACCATGGACTCAAAGTCAAATCGTATGGACATCAGAACGTTCAGTGCCATAGAGACCGTCAGGTATGGACAGAAGGCTACCGGCAAGAAGTCAGCAGCGGAAATCTATGAGAAGGGGGATGTCCTGCACGACATAGTCGACTCTACCTTGTGTAGAAAGATGCGGTTTGCTGCCAAAAGGCACAGGGAGGCCATGGAAGAGGAGGCTAATGCGAGAGAAGAGAAGAGACGGAGGCTTGATGTAGCGAAAAGTGTAGTGAAAAGTAAGAAAGCTCACAAAGAGGAAGAGGCGAAACGGGCATCAAGATCACTAAAAAAACACAGGGAGAACATTCTGAGGAAACTTGTGGAAAGGAGGAAAGGAAAGGCCAAAAAAGCCAGGAAGTGAAATAATAAGGTTTCAGTGATTCAATAGTTATGTGTGTACAGTACAGTGTATAAATATATTTTGAAGAACAGTATTTCACAATTTTAGTCATGAACAGTATGGACTACATTTAGACTTGCATATTTCTTTGCAATAATATATAATGAGCCGGGCCGAGTGTGTAAATAGATTTTGAGGAGTTTATAGTGCTAGAAACATTAGTACATATTGACTGCATTTAAATAGACTTCTTGTAAAACATTGGAGGATGAACATATGTGTATTTCTTCGAAATAATGAGCAGACAACATTTTTGAAGTCTGGTGTGTGTAAATAGAATTTCGAGGATTTTTTGTGCCATCTAACTATCTAAAGACTACATTGGACTCGTGATGTAAGACAGTGAGAAATTAAAAGATAAGCAGACACCAGAGGAAAACCTTGTATAAATCTGACAAGAATTGATGAGTGACCATTATTTTTGAACAATTTTTTGGCCTGTTGATTGTGTTTGAAGGGTTTAAGAAGATATGTATGGAAGGTATCATTTTAAGGGGAAAATAACCTCCACCAATCTCAAATTTTCTTTAGCTTCAGGGGGGCTTCGCCCCCCAGACCCCCCACCGGGGCTGCGCCCCTGGCCCCTTTTTCACCAAAAGCCATTTTCATCTCTGTTCCTGTGCTGCAACTATGTAAAAAAATAGAAAAATATGTACAACACTTCAACAGTTTTCACTATGACAAAAAGAGCGAAAGTTATAGACCATACAACTTCAACACACTTCATTAAAGTTGTATTTCTTGTAAATTTCACCATCACAAACTCTCATAAAACATACAATGTATGAATATGAATGCTTATGTATGATGGTTCAGATCCATGAAAACACCAATATACTATTGACATAGCGGTAAATTTCGCATGAAATATCACACGTTTTAAAAGAACCGCCACAGTCAACGCCATGTTTCAAATTTTCGGGTAATGTCGGAAAACCGAGTTGCATCACGTGACCGACATCGGCGATACCCGTATAGATTGGAACCTCCCGAGCCGTATCAAGTGCTCAATACCGGTATAGATCGGAACAGTTCGGATATTTCCGAGCTATTTTAAACGTGTACACATTAAAAATATTTTTTACTTTCATAATTAAAAATACTTCCAGTGCTGCAACTTTATAAAAAGTGGTAAAAGTAGAATGTTTAAACCTCGGACAGACAGGGGAAAAAAATGTGTATAACACTTAAAGAGTTTTCATTATGACAAAAAGAGCGAAAGTGATAGACCATACAACTTTAAGTATTTATACAAAAGTTTACATAATTGCAACCTCCACCTATAGAATCTATAATATACTCATTACTCTTTCTCTCTCTCTCTCTCTCTATCTCTGATGTAATATCACATTATTATATGAACATGTCTTTTAAAAAATAAAAAGAAATGGAAAAACGTTTGTTAAATGGAGCAAATTTATAATTTAAATGTTTTGACATTGAACGAATACAAATATAAAGAAAGAGAATAAAAGGGAAAGTTCAACGAATGATGGTGTCATTTGAGTGCTTCATGATCGAAAGGTTCTCTCCTGTGACAAGAGGATAAAGTTTTAACTACATAACATACCTGCAGTTACTGTTGCAACCACCATGCAGACGATAATTTCGACGATCAATATGCTCATCCTTTCTGTTTACGTTAGATCTAGAAAAAATGTCTTTTTATAGTTATTATTGATAATAAAACATTGTTTCCATTTGATAATCGTATGTCAATAACTAATAAAGTCAAGTTTTATAATCACCTTCAGCAAAATAATTTGATGGTCAGTTTACCACCGAGATAAAATATCTAGACATTATTTTAAACCAATTGGCCATTTACAAACAAGGCAATATGATAGTTATTCAGTATCCAAATTAATGCTATGGTTAGGTAAATACTATAAGACTCTTTCATATGTGGATATGAAGGATAGGGATATTCTACCCGAGGGTCACAAAATGTAGTAAAACCCGAGGCTTGCCGAGGGTTTTGCAACATTTTGTGATCCCGAGGGTAGAATATCCCTATCCTTCATATCCACTTATGAAAGAGTATTTTTCTTTCATACCTCGACGTTTTATTGCAATTTTACAACTAATTATATCCCGCCATTTTGAAATAAATTCGAAGAAATCCACGACTGGAAATAAAGTTTCCATACATGACATTTTATGTGATATTTTCAACACAAATTTCATCGTGTGCATCTTTTATAGTAAAAACCAGTCATATTTGTGAACAAAATGTTAAAATTTTACCGAAGAAATAGAGATTTTGTTGACGCCGTGACGTCACGAGGCTTTATTGTATGGGTAGACATGCAATACAGCCGCAGGCGACATGAGTGTATTGCCCTGGACCAGCCAGTATTACACCTGTAGGTATGAAAGAAAAAATTCTACATTTATGATATTGTTTCTCAAATAGAACGGTCCATGGGTTGATGTAATTACGTGGGATAGTGTAATTTTAAGCTTAAATATGTCTTTAAAATAGAGTTTGTACACAAACTTTTAGTATGTATAATAAACAAATCAAAACGAAGATTGTTCCTGGATCTGTAGAACAATTTTTCTATTACACATCAGACTAGGGTCTGATTTCGGTGTTACGGTTCATGGTTTAATTATATGAGAGGTTTTAGTAGTTAGTTACAAGTCCAATATAACAGGTATGCATGCATATATTACAAAAAAGATCAGAAGGTCAACGTGTTATGCTTGTATAAAAAAGAGGTTCTGAGAAAAAAGAGGTTCTGCAAACTGTATGGTTTCAGAGAAGACATGCATACGCATAACCTTGAAGGACATTTAAAACTTAATTGTAACATTTAAGTTGTCCATAGTACATTGTACCGTATGCTGTCAAATGTCAAAATTAAGATAGAGCAGAACTTCCAAACAGTTCCTTCAAACATTTGTCAAAAATAATTGATTGGTTAAAAGGAGACCATAGTATCCTTTACCTTGTGATAGTGTATTTAAGTATATAATTGAGTCCTTCACCATTCTGTACGTTGTTGGAAAGTCCAGTAATTTGATTGAAATCGTAAAAAACATGTATATCCGTGAGTGGTATGACGCAAACAGCGACTTTTTTGTTTAAGTTCGGAAAAAAAAACCCATGTCAGATTGTTTCCCAGATAATGATACCACGGAGACTAACGCGTTTGTGTCTGGTATAATGGAGTAATCGTTCGGGGTTTTTTTGTTCTAAAATTCAACGTTTTCTGGTCTTTAAACCTGCATTATAACCATACATGCAAAATATATCCGGATCATAAATGTTTGATTTCTAATTTAAGTATTATTAAAGAGGAATACTTATCGTTTTTGTTTTGTATATATGAAAATACAAAAAAATGTTTATTCTTTTCAACGGTTTGGTTATATGGCTATACTCAGAGGTTAATAGAATTCGTTCTGTCTCTCTCATATTTTCTTATTCAATCTTTTGTGTAATATCATAATATGATATGTGACATATTATTCTATATCAAATTCCAAATCGAAAGGTACACAGCTATTTGCACATATGAAGTGAACTATTAACATTGCATTTGTACTTATATATACATATACTAATAGATACATATACTTGTAGATACATATACATGTAAGCAAAACATTGTGCCTAATGTTCTAACGAATTGCACCAATGGAATTCCTTAAGTTTCTAATTGTTTCTCTCTTTAACAGTATAAGAGTTTAGGTTAGTCATTTCTAAACTCTATCCTACTTTTGAAGTGTTAATACAGGCAATTCAAAGCGTGGGGTCTATATTTATAACAAGTATCATTATTACTGAAAATTTAATTAGATGATAAGTATAGTTAATGATTGCTGTTTTTTTTAATCTTTTATCAAAACAATATCTTTGTGCACAAGTGAATGGCATATTTAGGAAATATACTGTAGTGTAGAGGTAAAAGGTGTGATGTCAATAATGTTTTAAAAATTCTGCCTACGGTAAAACAATTTTTTTTCTTAGGTTGATAGCATTGTCCTCGTTGCTTCATGGTGCAAATTTGAGATGAACTATTACAAGTTAATAGTTCATAGGTAATGATTTATTACATTAAGTAGTTATTTTTATAAATAATTAATGTAATCCCGATCAGTAGGAAGTTCATAGGTGATAATGTATTACATTAAGTAGTTATTAAGTAGTTCTTTTTATAAATAATCAATGTAATCCCGATCAATAGGAACATTTTTATCAAAATAGGATGCACAATGACATTCCCGTAAAACGTTAAAACATTGAAAAATAGACATCAATACGAAACAATTACTTCATCTATGCATTCATATCGTAAAGGGACGGTAGGGTAAACTATTTTTACATTCAGTGATATATATACTATAATATTAAAACAATGTGTTAATTTGCTTGCCCATCTATTGAAATTCAAGCCGTAGAAACACTTTCGTGTTCAGCATTACAAAAACAAATACAATCAACTATTTTTGATTGAGTGTGATTGCAATGCAAAAATGCATGACTCATTACATGTATCTTTCCATTGCCCTTGATATAAAGATATTTGCTGTTATTCAGAATAATGGACTTTTGTATCCTCTCAAGTCAATATAATGAGATTGTTTTCTGGAGTTTGATTCGCATCAGATAAGTAAGCTAACCTGACCAAAATAAGTATTTAAGATAAATGTTCTAAACATGTGCTGTTCTTTTCTTGTGAACAGAATGAACAAGAAACATATCCAGATAAACTCAATGGTCGAGTTTGATGTTTGATATTTTCCCGTGTAATGGTTTTAAAATCGCGTGGATTGCTTTGGTTAAAAATGAAATTTTATTGATAGCGAAATCAGAAAATTATATTTTGTGTGGCTATATGGGTCAAATCAAGCTGATATTTTCAAGTTGACAATGCTTTCTGGTCATTTTCATATTTCTATATATAAGTTTTCATTACAATATGCAAACATAAACTTGCAAATCTAAATTACGTATGACTGGCTAGGAAACAGTGTTCTTCACTCCTTATCCAGCTTTATTTAATTTTAAGTTATTTTACTCGAAAAATAGTCAGATAATCAATTAAGTTAAATTTTTCTGACCAAAAATGTCAATTTCACGGAGGCAGATACTGGCATTTTGCCAGTAATTGTGTCGGTATCCATATTTCAAAAAAACGAAATAAATTATGTTGTACTTCCTTCGTGTTCAATAAATCAAAAATCTATGTCTGATTCACAATGTGTTTAAGAAGTATTTTCACCAACTCTTTTCGGCTCTTCATTCCGCATAAAAATTTTGCCTACATAGATTATAATCACATTGTTTTGTAAAACTTGTCGGATCATTCACCTACATAACAATCATTGTTCGTACTATGTAACGGGGTCTGTATTTAGATAATTGGCACAGGTATGGCTATATACCATCTGACAACCAGGCATTATATATGAGGGGTTAAGGTAAACTGTGTGTAATCAACTGGCAATTCCACGTAACAATCTGCACATTTTTCCACGAAGGAAGTATATTTAATAATACATGCCATAACTGCATTTGAAAAAAGTCAACCAGGCTTAATCTCATACAAAGACAATAATTGAAGGCTAGCAGTACATTGAATTTCCAATTAACGACAATCAATTCGTGATCCAAATAAAATTTCGGATTTTCAAACTTTTCTTTTGTAAAATTATCCTAATGATTCATGCAGAGTTATCTACTATAGTTTCCTTACACGTTCATTTCTCTTTTTTTCCTAAATCTATATCTCCAATTTAGTCTCATTACCAATATCACTGACATAACAGAATATCGGGTCATTGTCAATACTTGATTGATCGGTTATCAAAATTGTTTTCTAACCCCTCTAATAGATATATCTAAATTACACATTTTATTATATAAATGTATCTCTCCAACCCATCAAATATAGTAACACAAATTCTCATGTTAACTTTGTAATTCATGTATTTTGATATATGTTTTAACGGATATACATTTGTTTCTTCATTACAATTAAGACAGCAATGTTTGTTTGTTTGTTTGATTAATTAACGTCCTGTTAACAGCTATGGTCATGTAAGGACGGCCTCCCATGTATGCGGTGTGTTGCGTGTATGTTATGCGAGGTGCGTGTCTTGGGAGACTGCGGTATATTCATGTTGTGTCTTCTTGTATAGTGGAACTTTTGCCCTTTTTATAGTGCTATATCACTGAAGCATGCCGCCGAAGACACCAAGCAACACACCCCACCCGGTCACATTATACTGACAACGGGCGAACCAGTCGTCCCACTCCCTTTTTGCTGAGCGCTAAGCTGGAGCAGAAACTACCACTTTTACAGACTTTGGTGTGTCTTGGCCAGGGGACAGAACCCAGAGCCTTCCTCACAGGGGCGAACGCTCAACTCAAGGCCAAAAGTGAGGCGGTGCCAAGGGAGGCATTAGGAAGGATAAAGTCAGTTAGGAAGAATAGAAAAGATAAGATACTAAATTTAGTCGCCTTTTACGATCATGCAATAGGGGCAGCAGGTATAATTCTAACGCCCTACCTGCAGGGCCAAGACAGCAATGTAATAAAGTTTCAATATTAAATGTGAATGAGTAATAATAGGATTACTCACTTTGATTCTAAGTGTGGTTCTTAGTTCATTTAATAATGAACATACAATACCTACTGCTCAGCTGTTTCATCACCTAGATAGCAACGACATACTGGCGAATCTCTCAAATGATCACAAAAGAGGTAAGTATCAAAATTACTTAGCAAAACCTCTTAGCTGACAAGAAATTATGTTAATAGTTCGGGAGCTGTTATTTATAAAAGTTTGTAATAGGTTCCAATTTCGATGATTATTAATGACCTACTGAAAGGAATATTAAAATATCTGGTCATTCTTAATGAATATCATTCATTTTTGTGCTGATATAAAAGTGGTTGTACCATCCGGTTTATATGTTGTGGAGACAGGTCATTGAAAATCTTAAACAATGTGAAAGTCTGTGTTTTTAAGTCGATCAGAGTGAGAGTATTTTAAAAAGAGAGAGAGGGGTTCAAAAGTGTAATGCCTACCACAATTCCGATAACCCTAGCGGCTTCTAAATGAACAGATTGTTTAGCGCTCTTATCTTAAACAACATCTGTGGATTCTAGAATAGGTGAAATATACGAGTTTTACGTGAACTTATTGATTTCAATGTTCTAGGATATATATTATTTAAAGAAATAATTAATATGATGAGTCCATTTACAATCACCAGATGGTAATACTCTAAGTATATATGTGTGGTAGAAGATTGCACTGTATTCTTATTGGAATATATAGGCCATGGCTAGGAGGGTCCCACATGCATCCCCCCTCCCCCCAAACCTCATAACCAATATTTTTCTTAACCCTTATGACAAATTAGAATGTTAACATTGCATAAATTGGGATGAACTTCCGGTTATGACGTCATCAAGATGGCCGCAATATCGAATATCACTAAAAATGAAAAATAGTCATAACATTGACCTTTTTCAACCGAAGTAGACAAATGAGGTATCAAAATGACCACAATAGAATAACAAATACATATCAGGACCAAATAATCCAACATATGTAGTTATTGTTACGCAGGAAATAAAAAAATCAGATTTCGAGCTCAAAAATGGTACATTTTTAGCAAATTTTTCATATTTGACTTGACGCAGCAAAAAGTTTCCAACAGCAAAGTATTATTTCTAATCAGTTTTTTATCACTTATCAAGCAGTTTAAACAACAACAACAAAACCCAATATTAACATTGTATAAGTTCCGGTTATGACGTCATCAAAATGGTCGCCATCTCGAATTTCACTAAAAGGTGAAAAATAGTCATAACATTGATATTTTTAAACTGAAGTAGACAAGACCAAATATTCCATTACATGTATTGACTAGTACGCAGGAAATGAAAACATAAGATTTTAAGCTCAAAAATGGTGATTTCACAACAAATTTTTCATATTTGTCTTAACGCAGCAAAAATATTTCCTCACACCAAATTATTATTCGTAATCAGTTATTTGATCACTTGTCAATCAGTAAATCAACAACAAAAATATATAGAAATGCAAAAGAGAATTCTTTTTGTACCATCATTTGGTTTACAAAACATCATTGGATGCATATAAAGGACATGTGTTTTTTTTCAAACTGCCGACACTTCAGTATCCTGGTGTCTTAGAATTTCCTGAATATTACATTGGCTATTGACGAGATTTAGATCTTAACAAATTTGAATTCAAAGTTGGCTGAATATCTAAGTGGGATTTAAAAAAAAAGATGAGCTAATGTGACATTACATTACCGGATTACCATCGTGGTTCTAACTTGTCAACCGTCCATGGCCAGAGTTAAAATAAGAAACATCGGCTTCAGGGATGCGGGAGCTCTCCCTGATTCCAACCTTGTGATTCACATATTGTATATGATGTTCCAGACTTCCCCGGCATGATGGAAAAAACAGCAAATCCACTTTCTGTGAAGGGTTAAGCTGGTTCTCCTTAATTCGTGAGAAGCCCAATTCTTCATTCTTGTGAACCCTCAGTGACCATAGATGGCACAAATGGATTCTTTGAGGTCATAAATAAGGTCTGCAGTGAAGTTCCACTATTTGCCTAGTCTGGAAAGCACTGTTGTGAACTATTTTCTGGGGAGTCTTCAATGGTCTCATTACGCATACAGCAGATGTCACACAACCAGCACCTTCAATGGAGTGGGAAAAGTCAGACCAATGAAAAACATTTAACTTTTATGAGCTCATTAATGACCTCGAGGATATCACCTATGCCATGTATGGTCTCATGGGGGTTAACAAGATGGATGAATGATACTTCATACGAATTATGAAGCTATGTGCAATGGAGAACCAATTCCACCATTCGAAGAATGTGGATCTGGTGTAATTTCCATTATGCTGGAGAAGTCTGAAACGGCATATACGATATCTAAGAATCTGAGAGAGATCCCACATCTCTGAACCAGTTGTTCCTGATATGAGCTCTGGCCATGGATGGGTTATGAAAGATGACAGGCTAGAACAACACTGGTAATGTAGTGTCCATCAGCTCATCGACATTGAAGACAACGCTCTGGCTTTCGACAAATTTGATACTGATATCTCGATTACTCTGATTTGGACTACAAGCTACAAGACATGCCGAGTCTCTTGGACAGAGCAGTGAGGCGAGATGCACGCGCAATGATAATGATAAAGAACCAGTGAAAGAAATTTGTGACACTGCAGTAACAACTGACTTATTACTAAATCTTCTACATCAATTCAGAAGTGCTGAAATCAAATACTCTTGATAGATTTAATTCAGTGAACTCTTACTTTACATTATTACATTAAAGCATATGTATTGTACGTATTTTATTTATTCTAGTGTTGTTAATATATAGTGCCTTTCTTGATTTGTGAGTTGAATGACACATACGGCACTTATAACTTATGTTTAGTGTTTTAACAGTCGTTTGTTATCAACATTACTTATTTATTTAAAACAGGTTCTTTATACATTTACCTATCTGACCTGTGTTTATGCAATTCATATAATAAGTGTAATGACCCGCTGTCTGTGCATGTTGTCAGAGTGCGAATCTCTAGCCTGTCTGATATAAACCGCCTTCCTGTGTAGAAGGCTTGCTCATATAAGACTGTTGTTGTGCCAAGTGGATCGACACCAGTGTAGTAGTTACATCTTGTTCGTGTACTGTTTCAAAGACGTACACGTGTTTGCCAATCTGATTTCTTGGAATCAGTTTTGTCAAATTATTAACATCATATTTGGAAATGTTTAACGGAAAATTTCTCAAACGTATTTGTTTTTTGGTTATCGTGTGTTATTTATAAGGTATTATGTCAAGGTATCTTATAATCATTAGGGCTATTTAAATTCCATGTTTAAAAATCCCCGTCAATGTCGGTGGTTATTATAAAGGATAACTAAATAAAGTCCGGCAATTGATAAACATTATTAGAAATCTATCTGTATTACAAATGTTAAAAAAACATAAACTAAAGTCTAAATACTTCAAAATGGCACCAAACAATTTATTTTGTATCAAAACATTCAAATATGGAAATGAATTATTAACTTTCAACATGAAATCGGAAGATCCACTGAGGTTCGGTTTGAGTCACGGCAAAAACAGTTTGATTGATTGTTGTTCTACTGTACACATCAGTTATTGTGATAAAAATTCAAGACGTATTCGATAAGACTGTTTATATATCCACAATATAACTATGGTGTTGAGCAACATGAATTTCATTATATACTAACAGAAATACCTAATGTTATGAAAGGAATACAAGCTTTAGGCTGATCTTAAATTATTCTAATGCAAATCATAATGCTTATCATTGAATGGATAATTCAGTGAGACAAATTATGTACAAAAAATGATACAAATTATGGCAAATGTACTGTTCGTTATTTCCTGATGACACATAAATCAACAAATTCCATGCCTTTATTAATTCTAAATGGTATAGCTATACGATTAAGCAGGTAATATATATACACGCTTCACCATTATCCGAAGCGGTGTTAAGTAAATTAAACAAAATGCAAATACTTACCTATCGAGAAGTTGATAAAATCATAATTTTTTTTTCAAACAGGACCATGCACCGTAAAAGGTGAGCACACTACTGCACGGGCCAGGGTTCAGCATAAAGATGTCTCACCATTATTGTGTAATAGCGGCTAGCGAACGAGTGGACTTCTGTGCATCACCATAGTAATACCAACTTCGATTATAATTGGTTTGTTTTCGATATATGCACATTTTAATGCAATCAGGCTTTAATACGGCTTGAATTGAATGTCCCTGCTTTTAGGATACCTTATTACGTCTGTGCTGTGGCCCAATCTTCCTTGTGTTACCAGTTCTTTATATCAATCATATACAATATATCATTACAGTTTTGTAGATTCCCACAGAACCTTAATTGCACATATTGCATTTTGATACATGCAGTGATATGTATGACAATAATTTTATCTGCTGCTCCTATTGCATGATCGTAAAATCCGACTAAATTTAGGATTTTATATTTTCTCTTCTATCACTTTGTTTTTCATAACGTTGTTCTTGGCAGCCTCTCACTTTTGACCTTCGGTTGAGCGCTTGCCCAAACGAGGTAGACTGTGGGTTCTGCCCACTATCCTATTGCGTGATATTTTCAGCACAAATCCCGTTGTTTGTATCTTGCTTTCATTTCAGAGTATTTTGTTCTCAGATGTTAAAGACAATAGAAATTGGGCAATAAGCAACATACCTATATACGCCCTCTCCATAAATATTAACAATACAACAAATCATTAAACTAATATTAATAAATTGAAGTAATATCGATTAATATTTTATCAATTGAGGATGATATTTAGGAATTGAGACATTGATCAAAAATCATTTGATACAAAACGTCTCTTAGTTTACATCGTTATAGATTAAAATGATTTTAGATATTCGAATATATATATTGGTTACCCTGACAAAGTATTGAGCTTGATCAAGTATCGCTTATTTCTATTAATTTTATGTCGTGTAGAGCCATATTAAAAAAATGTATTACCAGTGGTAAATCATTATCGAGTTCCAAATAGAATTAAAAGGAGCCGTCTTGGTTTGACGTACATGTATATAAGCTCACTATCTTCGTTTTTGTATCTTTCAAAGTAACCAAGCCTAGTTTCTGAGAAAAATAAAATTTTACCAATAAAATAGTAATTTGTTTAACACTATGACGTCACGAGGCTGTAATGCATGGATAGCCATGTAGTACAGCATGAGTGTATTATGTGAAACCAGCCAGTATTACTTCTGTACGTACATTTATGAGGAAAACGGTATTCAATAGTGGTTGGTAAATAAACATGAAACTGCTGTATTTAAGGGAGTAGCGGTCTTTAGGTTTATTTTTAAAGGCCATTAACATTTTACACCGGTCATGCTATATAATGTGATTTACATCTGCAGGCTGACGACAGTTAAACCAGTCGTAATCATTTCTAAATATATCGATTTCAAAGTTTGGAAACCCAATACCATTGTTATAATTAGACTACAATGTCAAGTTTCCGTGTGCCAAGGTTGTTACGTAAATTCCAATGTTTTCGGAAGCTCTATGTTTATAGTTAACAACAGAAATAGGGCCATGTATACTGATCAAAAGAATTTCTGCCCATTACACTACCACAATATGTGTTATTGTGCATTGTTAATTAAAGCACCGACACATTCATGGACTTCATTCAGTTGTCCTATGACTGCTTTGTTAATAATAAACCTTATGTCAGTGTTATTTTTACATAGAGACGTTGTCCATTGTTAACAGTTGGTTTACTGGTGTGTAGAATGTATTTCGTCTGACAATAATTGTATATATAGGACATGACGTAACCGGTTGGTGTCCCAGGAAGGATACTGGCTGAGGACAAACAGTTAATAAAATGGTCTGAAAGATTCGTTTTATAGAATCAACAATTGTCTATCGAGTCTTAAAAACAATCATATGCCATGTTAATATCAATTTTGGTGTACCGCCTGCTATACAAACAATGCTGTAGTTCTGTGAAAGACAAAGTCTTTTGTTTTATCTGTCTGTGTATTTCACGGATGTTAATAAATCGGAATGGTACTAAAATGTAGAAAAGTACTCAAAATGCGTAAATTATCTTCATGTAATTCAAAGAAAAGATAACGGAAATCAAATAAATGTATTTGTATATTTAAGTTGTATGTGTCGTAACTGAGCAAATAGTGATGAATTATAAGTTGTGCAATTCAATAAAATGGATGAGCATGTATGATGCCTTTTAAACTTTAGTTGCAACATATAATGTATGCACTGTGAACTTCTTGGTTGTATGGTTAGACCGCATGTACTAATTTCATGACTATATAGATAAATATAATGATGCTTGGCAGTACTGCTCAAAATCATGTTTAACTTTTATCTGTACTTATAAAATTATAACCTATGCGTTGTAAGTATTATTCTCAAAATTGGCAAAAATATTTGATGGTGAATAACATATGAAAAACTCTTCGTGATTCGTGGGTATGAAAAATTCAGCACTTATAATTTTAACATAAAATGATATGGACATCCATATCACAATTGAACAATAAGATAATTATATTGTATTAACATCTTAAAACAAGAGGCCCAGAGGACATGTATGGCTCACCTAGTCTATTATGCCATGTAATTTTCCGAGGACCATTGCTTCTTTTCTTAAGGATTTTAAAGAACTAACTCTATTTCTACCCGTTCTGCTCCAGGGGATTTGAGCCATTTATACAAACTCCTCTTTTCTGAATATTTGTGGCCAATTTTGTTTACAATACCAATGTAACTCTAGAACAATTTACCTCTATTTTCCCTATTGGGCACCACATGTTTCTGGCTAAAGGGGTATCACTTTGGTCCGTTTTACGGCCACTTAGTGATAAGCAAAATATTTTGAATCAAGGAACATTAGGGTCAGCTGTATATTGTATGCTATTCAGAATAGCCGACTTTTTCTGCCCTCATGGCAATTTCAGAGGTCAAAGGCTGAAAACTATGACTTTCAAAGAGTTTAGCTTGAAATTGATGTTGAAGATGATAACATCCTAGAGTCACATTGTCTAGGTCACATGCATACATTAGGCCAAATTCAATTAATGTTTTTGTCTCTCAACTAATTATCTTCTGGATTTTTCATGTTTAAAGCAAGTGTTCAAGTTTGTTGTTAGAGAAAATATTAAGCAACACCTACATTGCAAGTATGATGTTAGAATTGTGCCTGCTGTCTCATTGTGTGCAACTAAATGTATGATCTCAATTCTAGGGGCTACCTAGATCAAATATATCTGATTTCTGTCTCAAATACAGAGAAAAATTCTTTCTTAGGAAAACTTACCTGTCACAAAACAGTTAACAAGAAATCACTATCCTAGGGTGAACACTAGATGTAAATACATGGTATTGTTGGGTAAAACCACGAGATAAATGTTCCGTATTTAGTCGCCTTTTACGAACATGCAATAGAACAGCAGGCACAATTCTAACAAAATGTTTGAAATGTAGGTGTCGCTTCAAATTATCTCATAAAACAAACAAAATTAAATATCTTAAACACTTTTCTTATATATAGGAATTCAAGAAGATGCATAATTGACAGTATATACCTTTCATTGGATATTACCTCATTCATCCCCGTCACCCAGTTCATATGACCCTAAGCTACAATCATCTTAACCAGATCATTACAGAACCTATATAAAGCTCTAAAAGTCACTCTGAAGTTATGGATTAGATGAAAATGTGGGTAACCATGAAATTGAGATCCAAATGTAGTCGCCTTTCGTGATCATGCAGTTGGACAGCAGGCATAATTATAACATCCTACCTCAGTGAAGACGTTGCTTGAAATTAAGCTCATAAATCAAGTCTTAATCCTGTTTTAAACATTGGATAACATTAAATGCTTAGCTGACAGATGATACCATTCATGAATATGACCCAATTTATGCACGTGGCCTAGCCCATTAGCTGCAATATTGTAGCTCAAAAGATTTTTAGAAGATATTGATGTCGTCTTTAGAGTTACAATGTTGGTGTGTATTACTGCTAATGGAGCAAAGTAATTATTATGCAAGCCATTATCAAAAATTTGTAAACCTACTTACCTAAAAGTCAATAAATTTAAAACCTCACCTTATAAAACATAAAATTCACATTTAAATATGAAGGTTCTTCTGAATGAAAATTATACAACAAGTCTACAAATTGTGAACAAAAATAATATATAAATGAATATATATGCATAAAATAATTGGAAACCTACAAAAAAAAGTATAGAAAGGTGTGCACGTATGATTTCCGTAAGCAGTGCTCCACTAGGACAGATAGACACCATTTCGTACCCGGCCGAAATTAAGGTATAGTAAACCTTGTTTGTTTGTTTGTTTGATTAATTAACGTCCTATTAACAGCTTTGGTCATGTAAGGAACCGGGAACGTATATTCGTTCTACTAGCCAATGTGACCCTAGGATGTAATTATCTTAAGTAGGTCATGTCAATATCCTTATGCAGTACTCAACATTAATTTCAAGCCATCAAATCTTTGAAAAAAAAAGTGTTTATGCTAAAATAGAATAAATGCTTAACTAAGTAGCTGTGACCTACTTTTGGCACTTTTCATCAGTTTTTTAACTGAACTTCACAAACCCAATATTTACAGGCAAAAATCTGCAAAACATCTTTATTCTAATGATTAATTGATTAGTACATGAATGTGAATTTTCACCTTTGACCTCTGAATTACCTTTAGCGTAGAAAAAAATTGGATATTCTGAATAGCAAACAACATACATCTTACCTTAATATATGTTCATGCTTAACGACCCAGAGTTATACCCCTCCTTTGTTTGCAATCCACGTATAACTCAATGATTAGTAGCGAATTATAAGATTTATCTGTATTTTCCCTATTTAGCCCCGACCCGTGTGCCCCAAAGGGTGGGGATGGGGATAGCGTCAGAGTCAAACTTAATACAAACTCTGTTCCCTTTCCTAAGAGGATGCTCTGGCGTTAGAATATATGCAGAGCTTTATGACCAGTAGCGATTTATAGGAAATGCCGTTGGCCAGCTTAGCTAACAAAGTAAAAAATTAAAGCCTGTATCAATAACATATATATTTAATGCTACTAATAATCTATATTTCACCGTTGCAAACAAATGCCAAACGTTATACAACATATACTCCAAAACCTTTTTGCAATTATAAAACTTAAAAGTTCTGCGGATTCAATTGATAATCCCATGATTTCATGACTTATCTCTAAAGAAGCTGTTTGTACCATTAAATAACCGATACTCTATACACACAATAATCTTCAAAATGAAGCGCCCTTGGTAACAAATACGCTCTGTCGTTATCACTCAAACACAAGACAAGATTTTAGCGCAATTTGTTTATTTTTACTTAGTGACATAGAAATTAATTTTCATCATGATGATGTCACACACAAACGACCAGATTTCGACAAAAAATGCTACCTATAAAATGCGTCTTTTTGTAATTGTCTGCCCCTTTGGTCATGACGGTTTTCTGAATATTGGCACAAAACAAATTAGCCACAGTGTACAGTACAGACTAACAATTCAGACAATAAAAGGAAATTAGTTGAAGTTGTAAGTTTTTGATATAATTCATGATTTTAGCCTTAAAAAGTCGAGGTCATTCATTTGAACAAACCCGGTAGCCCTTTATCCCGACACACTACAAGCCCAATATTTGGTTTCCACGCCTCTTAGTCATTGAATAGAAGACAATTAAATATTTTAGCCTATTTGGCCCCTATGACCATGTATTGCGATAAAGGTCTTTTATTTGACCAATGCAATGAAGGCCGTCCTTTCATGACCCTGGCTATAATAGGACGTAAATTTAATAAAACCAACCAAATTTGAACCAACTGTCAAAATAATTCTGCATAAATAATATTACATTACGCCTTTTATTACACTCTTGCCGACGAATATCTTAAATAACGACAACTGGTCCTGAAAACTTCCTTAAGGTAGACCGTCCCTATTGGTTTCTTTTTTAGAATACTGAAGCTAGAAACATGATTGGATATATTCTTTATATAATATGGGAAGTTACATATAAGAAATCCTTTTTTCCTTTAAATCCACAAACAATAGGTCATTAGTACATATCTGTGAGCAAACCAAAAGAAAAACTAACCTGGTTAAATAAGCTTTTTATTTGGTATTCGTGATCAGGGTATATCTTCGATTAAAATATATAAATACCGAAAGGTTTGTATAATTCATAGCTTTATCAAATTATTTTTTGCTATAAAACGAAATATCTGGGCCCACCTTTAGTGGAAAAATAGACTCAAAAAAGTCACAGTTTTTTTTTTCTGAAAAAAAAAAAATCTGAAGAAAGACCGATCTGATAAGCTGCAAAATGACAGGTAAACAGTTATGATAAGGATCATTTTGTTGTTACTGTCCTGGTACATATACAAACTGACGCGACATTTTTCATTTTGGGTCCCCGTGAATCCATATGTGTTTCATGTAATTGTTTGGCGACCATTCTGATTTTTGTTTATTTCAAACATTAATGATAAAAAATACACTAAGTTTACTGATTTTCACACATCTACATTGGTACACAAGAAGTAACCATATATGTAAACCAAATGTTTTTTCTTGAATACCGATGTCAGAAGAGGGTTATAAAAAATGGTATGGAGAAATAATGTACGTTAACGGGATCTAGAAAGCGACTTTACAAACCTATGACGTCAACGCTTATGCATGTCAGTTAGTGGTCATCGGTCTGTGGCATAGTTAAAAATAAAAGCTTAAATTTAGAAATGAGTACAGTGATTTACATTAACCAATGTTGCATTTATATTACACTGATTATGAATCACGATTACTGGTCTCTCTCCAGTAGGGGCCACTCCATTTATCACAGGTTCATCACATGTGAATGCTTCCATGACCAAGGGCAGGTTTTTGTACTCTCTATATTTTCGATGCACAAGTTCATTTGATTTGACTGTCTGCATCATCATGAGTTGTTTTTTGGACGTTCCCCGTTTTGGTTTCACATGTTCGTTAGATGTGAATGATTCAGTGACCACGGGCGGGTAGTTGTGCTCTTCGGGTTTTGGCTTCACAGGTGAGTTAGATTGTATTGCCTCGATGACCGAGGGTGGGCTTTTGAGCTCCCCGAGTTTCGGTTTCACAGATTCATTCGAATTAGATTTGAATTCCTCGATGACGAAGGCCGTGCTTTTGTGCTTTTCATGTTTTGGGTCCATATGTTCATTAGATTTGAATGCTTCATGGACCAAGGGCGGGCAGTTGTTCTCTTCGGGTTTTGGTTTCACAGTAATTCTGTTCACAACATATTTGGTCCATTTTGTGTTAGTCAGTTTACATATACATGCAGCTGTGTCTCTCCATAGGAGGAAGTATCTGAGAGAAAGACAAAAAGAATAGTGCATAAAGCTAAGATCAACTAGTACAATATGTAATATTGTATTGTGATGACATAGATCGTAAATATTGTGATTTAATTAAAATATCGCTATTGATTAGAAAGTTGATACTACTTGTGATTGTATTAATTACTTAAATGTACGTAATATTTGATAATTATATCAGGATTGGCCGAACAAAAACACAGAAAATTCGTATTACGTTTTTATTTCATCGAACAAAATCTTTAATTCATTATACAATTGTACATATATGTAGCGGATGAAGTAAAAACAAATATTTTCGTATAAATCAAGCTTTAGTGATCTTACGTTAGAATTGACACTATTACGAAGATAAGCAAAACTATGCCAATTATGATGCCGATGATATTTCCATTCCCATTGTTTTCTGGAAAACAAAAAACAAATCTGTGATAACTGGGTTTTTTTTCTTTCTATTTTCAAGAGTTAATCCTTTTAATGAATCGTCGGAATATTCATATAAAAATGAAAATTGTTTATCATTCTTATATTTCCGTTTTTGTTTGTTGTTGTGGTTGCTATTCATAATCAGCATGGAAAACAACACATTTTGACGTAAACGTTCAATGGAAATCCCGATTTCAACTAACTTCAAAACGAAATTGTATATCACATTTGATAATTTAAAATATTCTTGAATGATTTGCCTTGTTTTAACTTTCGATTTCTTTATCTTCATATCTTAGTTTCCACATTAAATCCGATTTTATATAAGAACATATATGTGTATGTCTTATTTAAAGGTTCGAAATGTACATTGTACAGATTATTCGCCGAACAACATAGATTTTATAGCAATTTTATGTCCTTTTGACAGATATTTTGTAAAATGTAAATGACCACAAATACGTTGTTAAATGGAAATAAAATGATACCTGTATCACATAAAACCTAATGCAAGTTCATATAGCTTTTGTCTAGTTATCAATTTGTTTTGAATGCTCGTTCCCACGTTCATTAAAAACACCTGATAATTTTCATTGAATATTTCCATACTTGTGTGCCAGATTAAACTGGACAAGTTTATAACATACAATGTACTAGTAGTAATGGTTAGGGTTTTAATACGTGTGGTAGTGCTTGGGGTTGTAGTCTAATACCACAGCAAATTAGTGTTAGTATGGTATGATCTTTACAATATAGTGTATGGTTATCCACTCCACACTTACCGTTGTCATAGTGATCAGTCGTAGTTATATCCCGTGTTGTATGGGATGTGATAGCTGGGGTTGTAGTAGTAGTGATGGTGGTGAGGGTGGTGGTGGTGGTAGTGGTGGTGGTACTGGTCGTGGTTGTAACAGTGGTTGTAGTCCAAACTATGTGTGAACAGTTATCAGACGGTACAAGACTAGAACCTGAAAAAGAACATAATAAAATAAAATCGACATTTCTGCTCATTTATGACCAGCAGATATCACGACAAATGATGATTAATGTTTTCTGATTAAAGTACCACAGGTTCGAAATCTTTGGTCTATAATCAGGTTTTCCCTCCATGTCGAAAACTAGCAGAACCTACATAGACTATGACTAGAGTCCAAATGTTAAAATATAGATGTCTTGAGATATTGTAGATAATGTCCAGACAAGATAAATTTTCATGTTCCCTCCGCCTCCCAGTTGCCCGTCGTAATCAAAAGGACATTATTATATATATAATTATTTTATAGAAGTATGTTGTACAACATACTCCACAACTGTTATCTACCAATGGAAACACATACGTTATAATTTTAACACATCAACTGCAAATCTTGAAACCTCTATGCAGAATTAATCAATATCCACGTATACTTTATAATATCGTAACCGCAGGACATTTTAATTTACTACTGCTAACACGTTTCTCTCGAAAAAATAATGAAATTAAAGTCACTTTTCGGATCTCAAATTAACACAGCATACTAATGTCATAAAATTGTTTTCTTGAATGCTTTATTTGCATTGAACAATTTACAGGCAGTTATTGTGTACTTACTAACACAGTAGGCCTGAGGACAGTTCGTTGCACTTTTAAGTTGATAGACACGGAATGAACAGCAGTTCTTCACTTTGATAGTGAACTTATTGTGGCATATAGAGAAGATTGATCGCATACATATGTCACGGTCTACCGCTCCTTCGGACACACCTGGCACCGTACCTGTAAAAAGTATTTTTACTGATTGATATATTTTACATCACTTCGAACTATCCATTATTAAATAATCTTTGTTGCTGGGTCGATATTCCCTGATAAGACTTCAAGGTCAATCAAATAAATTATGCGTTAATAAGATATTCCATACTACTTGTTAAGAAAAAAATTATTGTTCTTTGATATCGTCAAAACTGCTAGATCTTTGTATAACACATAGAAAAATTGAAAGGATTATTCTTTTTTTCAAAATAATAGGAACCATTCATCCAGAGCTGGTAAAATGTCCCACATCCATCATCTACCAAAACACTACTGTCGTTCGTCAGATCACTCCCCGCGTCCCCCACCAGTCTGTACCATTTAGTAGAGAGGACTGCGTCACAAATTTTATTTGCGTACACAGATTCTGTGTGACTTGGTGCCCGATCAGATTCGGCTGTGAAGTTTTCATAAGTGATACAAGGCTCTGAAAAAGTTAATATCAAGTTTGTTAAATGAAGCAAATTTATAATTTTATTTTTTTACATCGAACGAGTACAAATATATAGAAAGAGAATAAAAGGGAAAGTTCAACGACTGATGGTATCATTTGAGTGCTTCATAATCGAAATGTTCTCTCCTGTGACAAGATAGGATAAAGTTTTAACTATATAACATACCTGCAGTTACTGTTGCAACTACCATGCAGACGATAATTTCGACGATCAATATGCTCATCCTTTCTGTTTAAGTTAGATCTAGAAAAAATGTCTTTTTATTGTTATGATTGATAATAAAACATTGTTTCCATTAGATAATCATATGTCAATAAATATTAAGTCAAGTTTTATAATCACCATCAGCAAAATAGTTTGATGGTCAGTTTATTACCGAGATAAAATTTCTAGACATTATTTTTAACCAATTGGCCATTTACAAACAAGGCAATATATTTTTTTTTCAGTATCCAAATTAATGCCAGGGTTAGGTAAATACAGAATTTTAAATTTTTGATATTGTTGCCCAAATACACCTGTCCATGGGTTGATGTAATTACGTGGGATAGTGTAATTTTAAGCTTAAATATTTCTCTATAATAATAACACAAAACTTTGATTATGTATAATAAACAAATAAAACGGAATTTTGCTATCACACATCAGACTAGGGTCTGATTTCGGTGTTACGGTTCATGGTTTAATTATACGAAGGATTTTAGTAGTTAGTTACAAGTCCAATATAACAGGTATGCATGCATATATTACAAAAAAGATCAGAAGGTCATCGTGTAATACTTGTATAAAAAGAGGTTCTGCATAAATAGAAGTTCTGAGAAAAAAGAGGATCTGCATAAATAAAGGTTCTGAGAAAAAAGAGGATCTGCAAACTGTATGGTTTCGGAGAAGACATGCATACGCATAACCTTGAAGGACATTTGAAACTTAATTGTAACATTTAAGTGGTCCATAGTACCGTGTGCTGTCAAATGTCCAAATTGAGATAGAGCGGAACTTCCAAACAGTTCCTTCAAACATTTGTCCAAAATCAGTGATTGGTCAAGAGGATACCATAGTATCCTTTACCTTGTGAAACCTTCACCGTTCTCTACGTTATTGGAAATTCCAGTATTTTGATTGAAATAATAAAAAAACATGTGTTGGAATATCCGCGAGTCGCATGAAGCACACCGTGACTTTTATTGTTCAAGTTAGGAAAAAAATTGTTCGATTGTTTCCCAGAATTGTTAGTTTAATATACATATTAACATTACACACTCTTTTATGTAAATTGGTGTCGTGAAAAAGCAATGTACTAATACTTAGTACTTGGATAATAATACCACGGAGACTAACGCGTTTTTGTCTGGTATAATGGAGGAATCGTTCGTTTTGATATATTAAAATTCAACGTTGTCTGGTCTTAACTTTAAACCTGCACTATAATAATACATGCAAAATATGTCAGGATCATAAGTATTATTAAAGAGGAATACTTCTCGTTTTTGTTTTGTATAAATGAATATTTATTCTTTTCAACGGTTTGGTTATATCGCTATACTCAGAGGTTGATAGAATTCGTTCTGTCTCTCTCATATATTTTCTTATTCAATCTTTTGTGCAATATCATAATATGTGACATATTAATCTTTATCAAATTCCAAAGGTATACAGCTATTTGCACATATGCAGTGACCTATTAACATTACTTTTGTACTTATAGATACACATACTAATAGATACATATACATGTAAGCAAAACATTGTGACTAATGAATTGCACCAATGAAATTCCTTAAGTTTCTAATTATTTCTCTCTCTTTTACAGTACAAGAGTAAACCCCAGTTTCTGAAATTTAACACATAATGTGAATTATAGAATGTAATACTAGGAACTACTGTCGAATTGTTTAGGTTAGTCATTTCTAAACTCTATCCTACTTTTAAAGTGTTAATACAGGCAATTCAAAGCGTAGGGTCTATTGTTATAACAAGTATCATTATTACTGAAAATTTAATTAGATGATAAGTATAGTTAATGATTGCTGGGTTTTTTTTAATCTTTTATCAAAACAGCATCTTTGTGCACAAGTGAATGGCATATTTAGGAAATATACTGTAGTGTAGAGGTAAATGGTGTGATGTCAATTATGTTTTAAAAATTCTGCCTACGGTAAAACTTATTTTTCTTAGGTTGATAGCATTGTCCTCATTGCTTAATGGTGCAAATTTGAGATGAACTATTAGTAAATAGTTTATAGGTAATGATTTATTACATTAAGTAGTTCTTTTTATAAATAATAAATATAATCCCGATAGGTAGGAATAATTTTATCAAAACAGGATGCACAATGACATTCCCTAAAAACGTTAAAACATTGGAAAAAATAGGCTTGTGTTTGTAAAACATCAATATCAAACAATTACTTCATCTCTGCGTCCATATCATAAAGGGACAGTAGAGTAAACTATTTTTACATTCATTGATATATAGACTATAATATTAAAACAATTTGTTCATTTGCCTGCCCATCTATTGAAATTCAAGCCGTAGAAACACTTTCGTGTTCAGCATTCCAAAAACAAATACAATCAACTATTTTTGATTGAGTGTGATTGCAATGCAAAAATGCATGACTCATTACATGTATCTTTCCATTGTCCTTGATATAAAGATATTATACAAATATAGCATTTTGTTGAGGTCGATACATGGTTATATCGATCAAAGAAAAAATATTGACCGAGGACGTAGTATTGACCGAAATCAAAATGCTATATTGTTTTATTATTTTCTGGATTTTTTACATTTTGAAATGAGTGTGAAACTAATTGAGCATCGTATTGTAAATTCTGTTTCGTGACGACAGTTACAATTCTATGATTTTGTAACAAGTTTAATTCAAAAACAACATATGAAAACAGTATCAATTGATGCACTTCAAGCTTTCATTACATGAACCCGGTGCATGCGTGTTTGTAAATTGCATACATGTACATGTACTCCATTATACATGTAGCTCCATGTCTTAAGGACACAGTCAATTAAATGTATAGTTTGTTCTCCGTTGAAATAATACACTTCGACGTCAAACATATATTTACAGATTCAGATTGACATTAAGATATATTATCTTATGCTTAGTACTCCATTCCGTAAAAATAAAAATCGTATACATACAGTAAGATTAGCTTAGGCCTCATGGTGTAAGTAGCCTAGGTGGAATTTGAAAAATGAATATCAAACCTATTCACTATTCAATGGCTCCAGACGCTTAATGAATGTTATTCGATTATTTCCTACTCTTCTACCGTGTTTATATTGAAACTTTAAACGCTTAAACTGTAGTCATCAGATGGAAGTCATCATCATCTTTGTTAGAAACCGAAACAACGTCGTCTGTCACATTTTGCGGTTACGCTTCAAACTCAGGTCATCAAAGCATTTGTTGCAAAGCGCCAGGAACACGAAGCGTTTTGGTAACGTAGACGATAACGTTATCTAAAAACAACCGTGCAATATACTTTTTCTATAAACTACTTCCGGAAAAATCAATCGTGCAATATAGTTTTTATCGGTGATCACATGGCGTGTTTTTGACCAATGAGAAGTGACAAAAAATCCAGAAAAATAATAATTGTTGTTCTTCAGAATAATGGACTATTGTATCCTCTCAAGTCAATATAATGAGATTATGTTTTCTGGAGTTTGATTCGCACCAACTAAGCAAGCTAACCTGACCAAAATAAGTATTTAAAATAAATGTTCTAAACATGTCTGTTCGTTTCTTGTGAACGGAATGAACAAGAACCATATTCAAATAAGCTCAATGGTCGAGTTTGATGTTTGATAAATCCCCCTGTGTAATGGTATTAAAATCGCGTGGATTGCTTTCTTTAGAAATGAAATTTTATTGATGGTGAAATCATAAAATTATATCTTGTGTGCCTATATAGGTCAAGCTGATATTGTCAAATTGACAATTCTTTCTGGTCATTTTCATATTTCTATAAATAAGTTTCATTACAATATGCAAACATAAACTTGCAATTCTAAATTACGTCTGACTGGCTAGAAAACAGTGTTCTTCACTCCTTATCCAGCTTTATCCTGCAACTGTCCCACATACTGACCGATAACTACTGCCGGATATTCTTGTGCTTTATCCGTCAATACGATATGCTTTATCCGTCAGTTAATTTTCCTGACCCAAAATGTCAATTTCCCGGAGGCAGATACTGGCATTTTGCCTGTAATTGTGTAGGTATCCATATTTCAAATAACGAAATAAATTATGTTGTGCTTCCTTCGTGTTCAATAAATCAAAATCTATGTCTGATTCACAATGTGTTTTAGAAGTATTTTTACCAACTCTTTTCGGTTCTCTATTCCGCATACAAATTTCGTCTGAATAGATAATTATCACATTGTTTTGTAAAACTTGTCGGATCATTCGCCTACATAGCAATCATTGTTCGAATTATGTAACGGGGTCTGTATTTAGATAGTTGGCACATGCATGACTAGTTCCCGTCTGACGACAAGCCATTATATATGAGGGGTTAAGGTTAACTATGTGCAATCAACTAGCAATTCCACGTAACAATCTGCACATTTTTCCACGAAGGAAGGACATATAATAATACATGCCATAAATGCATTTGAAAAAAGTCAACCAGTCGCAATCTCATACAAAGACAATAATTGAAGTCTAGCAGCACATTGAATTTCCAATTAACGACAACCCGATTCAAGGCCCAAAGTTTCGGATTTTCAGATAAATATGCCAGTACTTTTTTTAATAAAAAATATCCTAATGATCCATGTAGAGTCATCTACTATTTGTACAGCATTTTTAATAGTTGTTTTTTTTACACTTTCTTTTGTCTTTTGTTTATTTTTTCTACATGTATATCTCCAATTTACTTTCATAATCAATATCACTGCCGTAACACAATATCGGGTCCTTGTCAATAATTGATTTATCGGTTATTTCAGATTGTAAATTGTTTTATAAAACCTCTAATAGATATATCTCAATTACACATTTTATTGGAAAAAACGCAAAGGATTTGGCATCAGGAAAAAGTCTATTTCAATAAACAACATTATAGCATATAAGTGTACATGTATCTCTCCAACCCATCAAATAAAGTAGAAAATTTCTACACAAATTTTTATGTTTGAGTTATGTATTTAATAAATGTTTTAACGGATTTAAATTTATTTCTTCATTACAATTATGACAACCATGTAATAAGGTATCAAATATTACAATGGGATTATGAGAAATGATATGATTACTCACTTTGATTCTAAGTGTTAACCTTAGTTCATTAAATAATGGACATACAAAACCTAATGCTCAGCTGTTTCATCACCTAGGTTACAACGATATACTGGCGAATCTCTCAAATGATCACAAAAGAGGTAAGTATCAAAATCACTTAGCAGAACCTCTGAGATGACAAGAAATAATGTTAATAGTTCTGGAGCTGTTATTTATAACAGTTTGTGTTGTACTAGATTTGACATATTTATTAGGATGGATAGCATTCCGTTTCCTAGAGAATATTAAGATTATTACTTAACATTCGCATAGGAAATTATAAATATATTTGAAGATAATATTGAAACATCACCAAAGAATAAAACCACTGGCTATATTTTCATTACAAAGTCGGTTAAGGGGAATGGGTAATAACTAACCATCAGCGCCAGCGGGTTTTCTTTTCAACTAAACTAGAATGCTGGTCTTTGGAGTTCTGTTGAGTAAATACAATGTTGTCAATATTTAAAGGAAAAGCAAGGGTGGAGGAAGGCGTTCAGGATCATTAAAAAAGGAGTGGAAATTGAAGTGTAGTAAATGTGTTCAAACAGGTTTAGCATATCTACATTACAATCTACAATTTGATAATAAGATGTATTTATAGTCCTGAATCAAATGTAGAATACTGGAGAAAATTAGATGACATTTTGGTAAAGGTTTTGATGATAATGCTTATGATGTAGTTATAACTGGTTATCATATAGATTTCAATACCATATATAAATATAGATATATTATTGATAAATCAATTATCACGGCTGTGTTATAGAGTCTTACATTTTATGCCATAATTCAGAGAGACAAGACGCAACCATATGCTATTTCATATTGATATAGGATATATTTTGAAACAAAAAAACCGAGTCAATATTAAAGTGGATCCTTATTTCACAAATTTAATCATTTTTATAATGAAACGTCGTTGTACGACCATGGCTGATTGCCGAGAACGATAGAATCAAATACATTTTGTTTGGTTAGTTTGTTTGATTAGTTTAACGTCCTATTAACAGCCAGGGTCATTTAAGGACGTGCCGGGTTTGTTGGTGGAGGAAAGCCGGAGTACCCGGAGAAAAACCACCAACAGCGGTCAGTACCTGGCAACTGCCCCACATGGGATTCGAACTCGCGACCCAGAGGTGGAGGGCTTGTGGTCATATGTCGAGACAGGTTAACCACTCGGTCACCGCGGCCCCTTCAAATACATTACCTAAAGTACACTACACATATTTTCGATAGAAATCCATTCGTCTTTTATCGTCAGCCAATTGTATGAAAAATATCCTATATCAAGTAACATAGATTAAATATATGAACAATGTAGATGTCTTACCTTGTTCAAATAAAAACCAGAATACATAAATCCAGTTCAATATAATAACAAGCTGATGCCAATGCTTCAATGCAGTGTACACATGTTTTAATTGTTACACACCCATTGTGTTCCTAAGGTAAATCCCCTTTCTGTCTGCACATATACATTATGTATACCGTCACATGTAATTAGAACCTGTTGAACCGTAAAGACATTTAAAATCATAACGTTAGAACAACCATTCCGTTTAACTGCTTGTTAAAAAACGTTACGTGCATTGAATGTGGTTTTCCTTCACGAATCGACAAAAATATAATATGATTACTTTAACATAACATTATCACAATTAGTACTCTGTCAGACAAAAGCTTTCAAGAATGTTAGCGGAACAACATACAGAATTTCATGAGATCAGTGAACGTTTATTGTACGTTATTTTGTTAATACAATTGTGTTTGTTTTATTGAATCAACGTCATATTAACAGCAAGGGTCATGTAAGAACAGCCTCCCGTGTATGTGGTGTGTTGCAGGTACATGTATGAAGAGCGTACGTGGTGCGTGTTTTTGGAGACTGCGATTTATTCGTGTTGAATGAATGAATATTTTTATTTTCTCCAACATGTGAAGATAAATAATATGAACAACTCGTCTCAAAACAGAAAAAATAAATAAGATAGAAAAAAGAGATGCACAGTGAGGTAGGAATTGAAATGATTAATGTCACTACTGTTATACGTATTTCATAAGTTACAACCGGTGTAACCAATACACGATGACGGGATTCATTTCATATATAATCTTTGCTTATTCCACCATAACATATTTCCAGTGATCCAGACTGATTTCTCATCCTGTAAAATTATACTGAAAACGAGGGAACCACTTCCTTAATGCTAAGCGCTAGGCAGGAGTAGAAGCTACCTCTTTTATTGACTATGATGTCTGTCGGCCAGGTAACAGAACCTAGAGCCTACCTCACTGGGGCAAGCGCTCGTCCGAAGGCAAATGTGAGGCAGTGTCAAAGGAAGACGTGAGGAAGAAGAGAGTTAATTAGGAAGAGCAAGAATAAGATAATAAAAGTCGCAATTTACGAAGGGCATCAGGTACAATCATAATACTATTATAAGGGAAAAAGACTTCATTTACCAAATATGGTCCAATTTAAATTCTTACTGCACAGGACAATGACATAGTGTTCAACTTTTTGTCTTTATATCGATGAACAGTTACTCAAGTTAATGTGTTCAAAATTTACTACTATTTATCAAAAATTGCATATGCCTATAAATCTTGAAGTTATTACTCGTTTGTAATCTTACAGTGTGCATATATAGTTTTATAAAGCTCAGTGAATTGACGCAATCGTGTTCTAAAGATTCAATAATGATTATTATTGCAAAGGGCAATAACTCCGTATTTTGTAGTTAAAGAACCAATTTACCAACTCGTCCGATATCTTACAACGTAAACTCATTCTATATCTTACAATGTAAACTCGTCCTAATCTTTCTAATGAAAATTCATTCTATATCTAACAACGTAAACTCATTTTATACCTTACTAATGTACACTTGTCCTATATCTTACAATGTAAACTCGTCTTTTACCTTATTAATGTAAACTATATCTTACAAATGTGGTACTTACAAAGGACTTAATTTTTTTTGTTCAGTTCAGTAAACTGACTTTCGTCTTCCTTACCTTTCCCTTGGCACCATATAAAAGCCGTACACCAAAAATAGTTGGCAGACAGGTAAATTATTAACATTCGCACTATGTATTAATACTGACATAATTGAGATTGAAGTGTAATGAAAAAAACAACACTAAAACCATGATAACATATACAGATTTATCCTTATAATCAAGATATCATTGCAATAGTATGTTTAATATAGCATCTGTTGAGTGATTTATGGACATCAAAAAGAGAATATTCTTTGTCAGAAACGATCTTCTAATAATGATATCTATCAGAGGGTTTCACAGCGTTTCTGACAACGGTGGAAATGTCTTTCATGCTTAGGACACCTTTTCTGTATACTATGCAGATTCTGAAAAAAAAAGTAAGCGTGCTAGCATACAATACCCTAAAATTACCCTAATTAAAAATATGTCAAGTCTAACTTCCCTTTAATATAATGTGCATATCATTGACAAGTAATGAGCTGTTAATGATGTTTTCGATCACTAGATTAGCCTTGTAACCTTACCTCTACTATATATTCTTAAAAAAAATAAACAATGTGATTATATTCTTATCACATAATCCCCCTAATATCCAGTGATTTCGCCCGTGTAATATTTTTGTCATCATTTTAAGGTGGTCACACTCTAACTATGTCATTATTTTATCACTTTAATCTTAATTTTTGTTGATGATTTATTACAATAGATTTCACTTGTAAATTCTATCCAGAATTGAGAATTGGGTCAGACAGAAGCAGTAAAATGACGTCAGGAACAATGACGTGACGTCATGATTACAAAGACGGCGAGACAAAATGGTGGCCTCTGATGGAGTTTTGAATATATTTTGATAAAAAGTGTCTTGAATTTGTGCTCATTTCATATGAGATTTTAAGAACCTCATCTCGAAGTTTTAAGTTTTGCTCGCCAAGGATCGCAAAAAATAAAAACTTCATAGATTCGTTTCATAGAATAACATATGGAATGAACAGAACATATTAGAACCTATATGTATGAAATGGTCGTAAATAGTACTAATAAAGTTTTTGTTGAAATCTGAAATCATGAGAAGCACCTGGACTATGCAACTCACCAAACTGTTTTTGGGTTTTTTATTTGAGAATTTGAAATGTATCCAAAAGGGTAGTTTTGTAACATCAGTTTCATCAAACAGACATTCTTCTATTGAAATGAGTAATTAAAATCGCTGCAAAATTACTCGTTATTTCCTGACACTGATATATTGTTCTGGGAGCATTGTAATTCTCAGATAAATAACTGCCCGTAAAGAATCATTTATAGATAAAATTAAACAAAATAATAATGAAGCATACAGTAAAGTTAGTGTTGCTTACCCGACGACAGCCAATGTGATGATCAGACCTAAAACTACAATGGCAGCAATGGGGATCGCATTCGTCTTGTTTTCTGTAGAAAAAAAGGAACATAAATTCAGTCATTGATATTGTTTTCTTTTCAAATGTCAGTTAATATAATTTCGTAAATTAATCATCGGAGCCTTCTAAAAAATCACAGTTTATTGGAGGCCTCACATAGCCGCTTGGATAACCTATTGGTTCTAAAGACAATAATTCTTAAGATTTATTTTTGTTTTTCCTGTTACATTTAAAACAACAACAAAATTACATTTATATAGTAAATCAAGTTTATCTATTGATTGGATTATACTGTTCTATTTATTTGCTTCATGTGTATAAATTACTTCATGTTCCACATAGATACAAATATACCATCGTGTTTTACTTTATTCCCCTGTGAGTAGCACACATGTGTAATCTGCTAGATTTTATACTGACAAAACTCTCAAATGCATATATCAGCATATGAACAATGGGCATTTATTAAATGCTAGTGCATTAAATAATAAAAAGCTTAAAAGCTTCTTAAAAAAAAAAAAACAATTCAAACTTAAGTGGTAAACAACATGTTAGCCACTCAAGTGCCCCCACCCACCTACCCACAGAAACATATCTATGGTAATATCTTTTCCTAGATAGAACTATTAGAACAATTATAATCTATGGTATTGTGCATCAACTATTTATACAACCATTCAGATGTATCATGTGGTAATTTTAGTCGAAATCTATTCTAGCTAAATATGGTCAATAAATTGAAAGTTTAAGTTGAAAGTTGAAAGCGTAAAAGTGTACCATAGTACAGAAACGAGTAAATTTTTATTCAAATTTGCCAGGCCGCTTTCAGCTAACGGGACATAATTGAATAAAATAAATATGTACTCCCTTAATATTTGGTGTTACAGAATCGAGTGAAAAATAATTCGTTTGTGTACCATGTAATAGTGTATAGCGGTACATATTTGAGTAAAAATTGCTTTGATTGTGTACCATAAGAGAGTGTACCCCGGTACACAAACGAATAAAAAATACTTCGTTTGTGTACCATGCAAAAGTATACCATGGTACACAAACGACTAAAAGATCAATGAAATGTGTCCGGTCGCTTTTGGCCATCTTATGTACCAGATAACCTGCAATTTGTGTACAATGGAAATCACATAGAAATAGCAAATTATTTCAAGTATCTAAAAGTATATTTTGCAAATAACGGATTTACACAAAAAATCCTAAATTTTGAAAGTTCAACTTCAACACCAAATCATATGATTTGTGGTGAGCTTGGGAGACGCCAACTGAATATCAATGTAATGATCAGTTACTGGGCCAAATTAGTGGACAGTACACAAGATAAACTTAGCATCAAGTTAAATAAAGTTTTATTTACGATGGACAACCTTTATTAAGGATAAATTAAATGAAATTGATTTTGGAAATATTTTTGATTTTTTTTTTAATTCGAAACCGTTAATTGGTTCAAAACTACAGTCTTACAAAGTCTAAAAAATTAATTAAAATAAGAGGTATCGGATTCACCGAAAGGAATAAATTAATAGAATATATAAACAAAACCTTTTTCTAGAAAAGTATCTTATTGAAATCCCTCCTAAACTGGCTGTAGCTTATCGTAAATTTAGAACATGTAATGTTAATCTTCCTGTTGAATATGGCAGATGGCAAAATATACCATGTAGGAAAGAATATGCAATTTATGTACTAAAAATGAGATAAGTGATAAAATTCATTATTTGTTTCAATGTGAAAATGAAGTCATTCGTACAAATAGAAGAAAACTACTGTCTAGATATGACTTCGAGAGACCAAACACTTTTAAATGTCATACTCTATTCAAATATGTAACAGAAAACGAGCTCATTTCACTGATTGAATTTATTATTATAGTAACAAAGACTATTTGTAACAATATTTGACGTATAAAATTTCCGTGGTTTGAGCGGAGCGAATTAGACGAAAATTATATTCCCTTATGTTGCGAGTTTTCTCATAGGTGGCGCTAGGGTATTGGCACGTGCAGTTCACGGTGTTAGGTACAACGTGTGTCATTCAGCGAGGGTAGACCAGAGGCGACACACATGTTATTGAGAATTAACAATTGTATATTTTTTTTATAAATGCGGGTATGGAAAACACAGGAAGTGCTCATATTGGAAGCGAGTCTGAAGTTTCGACCACTCTTAAACAGATTTTGAGTGAATCTAGAAGCCAGAAAATTGAATTAAATGAATTGAAGGAGCAGGTGCGTGGTCAGTCCCAGACGGTAGTTTCCGAAGTCAAAAAGTTGAAAACTGAAACTGAACTTTCGTGGAAGTACGAAGGAAATAAGAAAAAGGACTTATTTAACAATGAAATACATGATACTGTAATGCAAGCACAGTGAGCTTTGGAGAACGGGAAAGTTGATTATTTGAAAGAAGTATTGTCAGAGTGTGAGGACAAACTTAAACAGCGAAACAAACTTATTCGTATCGCGGACACTTCCGAAGGTGGCTGGGAGACAGTCTGGCAATATGAGAGTAATCCGATGGCCAGTGATTCAGAGGATGAGAACAAGATTCATCGAGCAGAGGCTAGGGCCGTTAAGAGGAAAAAAGATAGACTTAAAAAACAAAGTCAAGGAAAACGCCATACTCAAGGTGTTACTTTTAATGATAATGGTGGGAGCAGTGTTCCGATGTTTAATTGGAATGGACAGGCAACTAGGGGAGCAAGTGGATTTGGACCGGTCAGGTCAGGGTACAGAATGGATCAGCCCTTTCGTATGTTCAGCGGGCCCAGAAGTGGAGACTGTTATAGTTGCAGAGAGTGGAATCACCTCCGGAAGGACTGTCCCCATATTGGACCCAAAAGAGCGGGAACGGACCAATCGGTGGGAACTAAAAAGTGATGGCACGTGCGCAGATAACGTGGGTTCAGACAGTTTTAAAGATGAGTATAAGATTATTGATGATAGTGTTTTTACCCATGATTATTATGAATATGAGGAAGGACAAAAACATATTATTGTTAAAGGAAGGTTAAAAAGACATATAGATTTTTGGCAGGAAATAGGGGCTTGTGATTTTATTAAGGATACTATTTTTAACGGATATAAAATTCCTTTTTATTCTCAGCCAGATAGTTTAATTTTAAACAATAATAATTCAGCTTTGAACAGGAGTTTGTGGTGCAAGCTATTATAGATTTGTTAGATTGGGGTTTAGTGGAAAAATGTGATCACGTACCAACGGTAGTAAACCCGTTAACTGTATCTTTACAAAATAACAATAAAAAGAGACTGATTTTAGATTTGAGGTCGATCAATAAACATTTGTGGAAACAGTCTGTAAAATTTGAAGATTTGAGACTGGCTCTGATGTATTTAGAACAGGGATTTTTTATGTTTAAATTTCACATACATTCAGCGTATCATTTTGTGGATATCTAGGGGCCTCATACTGAATATTTGGGGTTTTCTTGGCGGATGAACGGTCAAATTGTTTATTTCAAATTTTTGGTTTTACCGTTCGGTTTATGAACGGCTCCTTATATTTTAACGAAAATAACAAGGCCACTGGTGGCTAAATGGAGAGGTGAGGTAAGCTGATTGTTATGTTTCTTGACGATTGATTTGGTTGCGATTCTAATGCTTTTTTCACTCAAATAGCAGCAGATGAGATTAAGGAGAATTTGTTGAAATCCGGTTTTGTACCTAAAGCAGAAAAATCTTTGTGGGTACCTACACAGGAATTAGAATTTGTAGGTGTGATCTTGGATGCGTTAAACGGGTTAATGCACATTCCTGTCTGTAGAGTTGATAAGGTTTTAGCTACAGTGGCTGAACTTGAGGGCAGTATTCAGAAGAGTAACCGAGTACAGGTGAGAAAATTTGCTAGTTTCGTAGGGCAGATCATTTCTATGAATGTAGTGATAGGAAATGTTTCGCAGATTATGACTAGGTATCTATCTATGGATGTACATACAGCGTATAGTTGGAATTCGTATATCAAATTGTCTGAGGATAGTATTGTTCACATTCAGTTTTGGAAACAAACTTTAAAGTAAACTTAATTCCAGACGATTGCGTGACCCAGGGGTTTGTTCCAAAACCCTTCGAAAAGCTTTTGATACTGTTAATCATGCTGTTCTTTTACATAAACTTAAATCATATGCTGTATCACCTCTTTCATTAAGGTTCTTTGAGTCTTATCTGACAAACAGATCACAAGCAGTAAGCTACAAGGATGTCATGTCTGATTTTAAACCTATAGATATTGGAGTACCACAGGGTTCAATACTTGGGCCACTGCTGTTTATTTTGAATATAAATGATTATCCTAAATGTCTTTAACATTCTACTGTAATTATGTATGCCGATTATACCTCACAAAGTGTGAGAAATAAGTCAGTAGATCTTTAAGAGGCACAAATGAAAGATGATTTACATAGTACAATCAAGTGGATGTGAGAAAACAAACTCAGTCTGAATTTGAACAAAACCCAGTGCATGATGATTGGATCAGCACAGAGGTTATCCAAATGCCGAGGGTTGAATTTAAATATAAATGATTTTCATATTGAATCTGTACATTGTGCAAAACTCCTTGGAGTTTTTGTTGACCGTTGTCTTTCATGGAAAGACCATATTGACTATGTATCAAAGAAAGTCTCAAAAAAGATTGGTGTTCTGAAAATGCTAAGGCCATTTATGTCAAATGATGTTCTGAAAAAAGTCTACCAAAGTATAGTTTTTCCACAATTTATATATTGCTCTGTTGTTTGGAGTGAGGCCAGTAACAAATCTTATATTCATAAATTGTGCAAGATACAAAAAAGAGCAGCAAAAGTTTTACTAAATGTTAGAGATATTTTAACACCATCCAAAGTACTTTTTACTCAGTTGAAGTGGCTGCCAATAGAAAACTATTTTATTTTTAGGAAAGCTGTTCTTGCTTACAAAATTTTACATGGGGATACTCCTAGTGTCTTCAGTAACATGTTTACCTATATTAAGGATGTTAGTATGAGAAATACAAGATCTTCAATTTCAAATAAGTTTTATATTCCTAATGCTAGAACAAGTTATTTTAAGCGTTCATTTGTTTACACTTGTTCCAATGTACTAAATGGATTGAACAATGATATTAGAAATGCTCCCAGTGTTGCTGTTTTTAAACAAAAATATTTAAAGGATGTATTTTCACAATTTTAGTTTTATACTTTCTACCAATATTTTAGAAAGCAACCATATTTACATGTTGATATGAATGTATATGCCTTTTTAATAAAGGTATTGTCTGTATTAAACTGTTGTCTGTGATAACTGTATACATTGATGCAGGGCCATATTGTAAATTAGATTTGTCTAAATATGTAACCCTGGTTAAATAAAAGATTTTATTATTATTATTATCATTATTCCAAAATTATTTATAGTGACGCAAGCGGAACGGGATTTGCCGGTTATGAAGTGAATACATTGATAGTGTAGTTCATGGGATGAGGTCTGTCGATGAAAGTAAAAAATCGTCTACTTGGAGAGAGTTGGTAGCTGTGCTGAGGGTTTTAATTTCTTTGAAGGGACAAATAGAGGAACACAGCTTGAAACGGTTTTCAGACAATGCAGGTGTCTATAGTATAGTTCATAAAGGTTCGATGAAAAGCGAGTTACAGGATGTCGCGATTGCGATTTATCGAGTTTGTATTTCAAAATCAATATCGATTGAAATGGAATGGTTACCCAGGAGTCTCAATGACAGAGCTGATTATTTATCTCGTATTGTAGACCGAGATGACTGGGGGGTATCTTTTGAGTTGTTAGATATTATTGAAGCAAAGTGGGACTGTTTAGAAGTAGATTGGTTTGCCTCAGATCATAACACAAAAAAAAGACATTATTTTATTCTAGATTTTGGAATGAAAACTCTGCCGGTGTGGATGCTTTCACTGTTAGTTGGACAGAAAAAATCGGCCTGTTTGTTCCACCTTTTTTTGATTCACAGAGTGGTAAGGCAGATGATGCGTACGCATGCGTCAGGTGTATTGATGGCACCTATGTGGAGATCTGCGAGTTTTTGGCCACTCGTGTGTATTAATTCTACTAGCAGTATATTTATTAGAAATGTAGTGGATTGTCTAAAGTTACCGTCGTTAAAGGAATTTTACGTTCCGTGTAAAAACAGAAGTGGAATTTTTGGAGTGGAGGATCTTAAATTCAAAATGTTAGCAATGAAATTGAGATTTTGAATTGGCTGATGCTATATGCTAGGCGTGGCTGCCTTGATAATTGCTGGGATAATTGGATTGGAGATTATCTCGACTGACAAGCCATGATAATATGTGTGACAGTAATAAATGTACAGGCTGACAAGCCATGATATATGTCGGAAACTGTTTCGAAGTAAACTGTTAATATAGGAAGTAGCATTATAATATTACATCGATATTACACTATGGATTCAAATTGGCGTTTAAAAATATTTTTCATAAGGTTGAAAGATAGTCGTGTGTACATATATGTATATATGTTATAATGTATTTTTCTTTATACGTCTATTTTTGCAGAGCTTCGGTCGGGAGATCAATGAATTGCCAGATGTGCTGCTGGATAAGGTGACCCAGATACCTGAGCTTTTGGAGAGTTCTCGATCTGTGAATACATGCAAGGCTTATAAGAGGGGATTTCATAGATGGAAAAAGTGGGCTATAAATTTGGAGGACACCTTACCGGCAAAACCTTTGCATGTAGCAATTTATTTGACTTCCATTATTCAAACCGCAAATTCACCTAATCCATTGGTTAACGTGATTTTTTTTTATAGTTTAAAATGGTTTCATGATATTTTTGATTTTAAATCTCCAACTGACTCTAAATTAGTTGTGAATATCCTGGAGGCCGACAAACGGAAATTGGCTCGTCCAGTGAATAAGAAGGAACCTGTAACCATTCGTATGTTGAGTGATATGTTAGATTTTCTATTTATGGATGGTAACAGTAATTTGGATACGCGGAATTTTTACGCAGTGAAGAGTTATTGAAAATTAAACGGTCTGATATTGTAATAGATTCCACGCATATGCGCGTGTTTATAGAATCTAGTAAGACTGATAAGTACCGAGATGGTGCTTGGATTGTGATTTCACGGACAGGGACCAGGTTGTGTCCAGTTGTTAATATTGAACGTTATTTTGAATGGCTTTGTGTGGATGAGAGTGATGATGTACATTTGCTGTGTAATTTGAGTGCTTTGAAAGAAGGTTGTAAGTTAAGGAACGACCAAAAAGTGATGTCTTACACTACTTTACGCGAATTATTTATAGAAGCGTTCAAGCCCCATGTCAATGATATATCGAAATATTGTCTACATTCTTTGCATTCTGGGGGATCTACTGTAGCTGCAAATCGAGGAATAGGAGATAAACATTTTAAACGACATGGTAGATGGGTTAGTGAAAACGCTAAAGATGGTTATGTCAAAGATTTTTTTTGTGAGAGATTACTTGTTTCTCAAAGTTTAGGTTTATAAAAATTTATAAACGATATTTTCCGATTCCCGTTCTTTTAGATTCATCGGCGTATACCTATCGCTAGTTATCAATAAATACAAGTCAACCAAGGGAACCATATTTTCTTATATATTATTTTGTATCTTATCTGTAAACATACATATATACTGTAACTGTATATATAGGGATGCATGCGCAATAGAAATTACTCTTTATTTACTTAATTGTAAAATTAATATGTGTCATTTTCTGCGCTGTTTATGAGAATAACAATTGTCATTGTCATTGACCTGACGCATGCATAGCACCATTTACCAATTATATATGTTACACATCACCTTTGATTGGTCATCTTTATTAAGATAGAATCTAAACAAAATATCTCATTGGCTAAATGGTTAATCTCATGTTTGGGGTATACAATATTTCCAATGTTGGTGTTGGGTCATTCTTGAAACTTTCAACACAGAAAATTTAAAAAGGATTTCTTGTATACTTAAGGTGAGCCAAACTTAAAACTGTTTTAATACAGGTTATACACCTTATATATCACATTTTGCTCATGGAATAATTTCCCTGATCATTAATTTTTCTGGATTTATATGCAAAGATATATATCTCAAATATATCTTTATTTAGGATATAATGCATTCCTAATGATTGCTTTGAGTGGATTAATAATATGAATTATTTTCTTATGTCTGTAACATCAATATTGCTTTTGTTTATATTTACTGTGTAAAAAAAATCATTATGCTATTTTACTACCCTTATTGTGTATATATTGTACATTTTTACTTGACCATATGTTATTAGGTCTAAATAAAGTCTATTATTATTATATTTTTATTAAATTTATCTATAATATGTTTCTGGAATGACAAATAATGTTATATAACTCGGGGTGGTTAGAGCGTGACAAGGAGGAGTTGTAATAAATATTAATGCTAAAAAATTCTTATTAACTAGAAACCAACCGAAACTAGTGAAAAATGCAAAATATGTATGATATTTGAGTGGAGATATGTATGGTTAACATATCGTAATCTAAAGTCCAGCATACCTATATGCGTAATACTGACTAGTCTCAATACACTCATGTTGCCTGAGGCTGTATTGCAAAACTGCCCACGCAATACAGTCTCGTGACGTCACAGCGTCAACACAATTACCATTTTCCTGTTACATATATCTTTGGTTTTTTAATCATAGTAGTAAAATTGTAATCAATCTTCGATATTTGAGAGAAAACACTCTTTCAAATCTTGATATGAAGGATAGGGATATTCTATTCGGCAAGCCTCGGGTTTTATAACATTGTGTGACCTTCGTGTAAAATACTACAATCCTTCATGTCCACATTTGAAAGAGTCTTATAATAATTCCTAGTGGTGTTCTACCGCTCTGGTAAAATCTGAAGTATTGAACAATGATATAATAATTCATAAATATAATAATTTTATAGTGTGCGTTTTATATTGCTTATAAGGTTGATTGGTGTAGAGGGTAAGACTGTAATTTATGATTCTGTGAGTTGTACAATTGATGATTTATGTATATGTTATAACAATTCCGTGTTGTGTATATGAAATGTTGCTTGTGGTTAGAATGATATATTGGTTTCTAAATCATTTAGGATTTAATGTAACGTATATGCTTTATAGATATTCTATTATCTATAACGGTCATCTTTAATGATTACTTTGTACACGTGAAATTCCATTCTTACCGTTGTCATCAAGGACATTCGTAACCCCTGCTGTATTGGTTGTGATAGCTGGATTTGTAGTAGTGGTGGTAGTGGTGGTACTGGTGGTGGTGGTCGTCGTGGTACTGGTGGTGGTAACAGTGGTTGTAGTCCAAACTATATGTGAACAGTTATCCGATGGTACAAGACTGGGACCTGAAGACAGCAAGTTATATATCTAGGCTAAAATCAAGAACATTGGCAAAATATAATAAAATTTCAGTACTTTTACATAAATGATTAATTTCGAATTTAAAATCAAAGTCTGAAATGTTTTCGACAATTAAACACAAGGTCCTTAAGATTACATTGTGAATTCAAAATAAAATCGCATGAATAATATTGACCTTTAATTGTTGTTTGTTTAATTATCTAAATCCTTAACCTTTAGTGCTTCATAAATAATTATCGCAGTTTTAGTAGAGAAATGCATAAATACAACACCTAAAAGGACTAAAAAACTACCGCTATAGAATAATTAAATGTTGTTACTACATGTATGTACTTACTAACACAGTAGGCCTGGGGACAGTTGGTGGCACTTTTCAATTGATAGACACGGAAGGAACAACAATTCTTCACTTTGATAGTGAAACTGCTATGGCATATAGAGAAAATAGATCTCATGCAAATTTGACGGTCTACTGCTCCTTCCGATACATCTGGTATGGTACCTGAAAAAATGAAATATAAACAATCTTCATACTGTAGAGTACCTTTCTTGTTTAGTTGATTTTCTTAAAATATTACAACTATGTGAGTTAGACGTATGTTTTCTCTCTTAAAACCTAATAAACATATATTCTACTTACATACTTCAATAGAAACTAAACAAACGTCTTGCATGAACACCCTGGTTAATTTAGTGTAGGTGAATGAAAGGAATAATCTAATTTTGTGATATCCATAAGTTTCTCGTTGCTTGATATTCTTGTTTGCTTGACAATTATATGTTAAATATATGAAAGTCAATTAATTGATTGCTTCTTCAGAATAATACGAACCATTCATCCACCGCTGGTAAGATGTCCCACATCCGTCATCAATTAAGACACTACTGTCGTTCGTCAGATCACTCCCCGCTTCCCCCACCAGTCTGTACCATTTAGTAGACAGGACCACGTCACAAATCTTGTTTGTGTACTTGGACTCTGTGTGATTTGGAGACCGCTCGGAGTCAGCAGTGAAATTGGTGTACGTAACACAGGGTTCTGCAAAATTTGATTAATTTTACCTGTTTCATAATACGAACATTGTTTGTTTATTCTTTGATTTTTAAAAAAGAGACTAATATATCGACAAACCCACACACTACGACAGCATTAAGGCATACGGTAGACATTCCTCCCTCACATTAGCGTTAACCTATCTAACCTCCAGCCACTTTGTCAATGATACAGACGATGGACGCGAAGACAACTAGTTTCATGACTTTCCTTTTCATCTCTCATCTAGAAAAGTAACGGCTACGTTTTATTATTATTTTTTTTATTTTTGCTTTCATCAGAGTCTTACCATTAACGTGGTTTGAATCAACGTTTTATTAAAGATGTTTCGTGCATTTTGACTACTGATATTGCCGAAATTATCATTCAACGAATCAATAGAAGAAGGCCGACGAGACTCCGACGATGGGTTGAAATAGGCACATGTAATACTACAATTACATTCGAATAATGTTTATTGGTATGCAAACGTACATATTTTTCAATAAATGATATAAATTGCGGAACCTGTCTTACCTTATGTTGCATTATTTCCGAATCGTTTTATTATTCATATTGACGTTCACAATTCCGTGATATTAGTGTTAACACACAAATGAGATGAATTACGTGTCCAGTATATTCAATAGGCGTGCATATAAGAGCAGCAGGTCATCCGCGTTAGACAGGTATTGAAAGAGGTTCCGCGAAACATGTAGGTCCAGGAACAACATACATAGCTATTGACCATGAAGGACGATTTGAAGGTTAATTGTGACAATTAAATTGTCTTCTGTCCCCACGTACTATAGGCTACAGCTGATTTGTCACATGTCCAAACGAGAAGAATAAAGTGGAACTTCCAACACTCTATCACGTACAAAGTATATGTTCCCTGTAGATACAAGAACATTTCCGCAAAGTAATCAATTCAAGGAGATATATTAGGAGAATCCGACGTTATTTGCTGTTTATTATGTAAGCAATGCACACTACAAAGACGCATGCAGCACAATAGGTGGATCTTATTGGCAGCCAATTAAGATTAAAATCTACTTTTGATTGATGGCAAAATAAATACACACGGTTTGATATTTAATAGACACAAACGCTTATCGGGGTTTTTAATTTCAATTTTCAATTTCAACAATATTTTATTGATGTTATGTACATCAATATGCTCGGACATCAGGGTACACCTATTTAAGTCCTCTCCAGATCATATTTCAAAGTATGAATATGAATTCATTCTGCAATTCATTAATACATATATTTATATATAGTATATAGAAATAAATTGAATTAGTTACAGTATAGTGATAATAATGTTAACAATTAATAATTAAAGGGGGATAACTCCAATTTCATTTTTAATAGAAAATGTTTCAAAACAAATTTAATTATTTGGATTTCATATTCCTAATGATTGTAGTTTTTGGATAGGGATAAGAATCATGCTCATTTATTCACAGACTAACATACATACACACCATGATATATTAGGCCAAAAAGTCCCTGTGCTTATGCACAATGACCCATCCCCTTGGAATATGTATGAGAGTCTGACAACAAATGAGCATTTTGTCTTCAGTTGAATATGAAAAAAATTGGTAGGAGATTGAATGCAAATTTTTATACAATTGGAGTTAACCAACATTTATGGTTCTAATATGTACATAGTTTGATTATTCAATTAGATAATTATTATAGTATCAAAGATTCTCAATATTCGATAAACAGTATTCAGTATCCATCCAGCCAGGATAGTTTAGAGTAAATTAGAAAAAAATTAACATATACAATAGTTTAAATGTTTAATTGCACTGCTAAATAGTATTTTGACTATCAAGTAATTAGATATGGGTACTTGTTACTTGTTATTTGCTTATATATGCAGAAGTCTATGATACATGTTTATAAAATATGTTTATCAGAAATCAAATCTTTTAGTATGGCGGATATATTCAATCACGCAATGTAAAATATCTTTGTTAATATCATTATTGCAAAATTTACATCCATATAATAGTGTTTCAATGTTTAAATGATTATGGTTATCTGGTAAACCATTGGTATAATAACAGGAACAGGCTGGAGATTCTCTTAAATGATCGTGATAAAGATCAGATTTTAATTACTTGCTTGGTTTCGTAGCTGGCACAGAATAATGTTATATTTACGGTCGCAATGATATTTAAAATATTAGAAATTTCTGTAGTAGGAATATCATTATCAATTTTGATACTTTTTTAAATTGTTCTAATGCATTATTAAATAAGAGTTATATATCTGCTTGATTAAATTCTCTTAGCATTGAGGGAATAAAGCTGTTGGAGTATAATTTAGTTCTACAGAGGGGAGATTAAACAGGCGATTATTCCTTAATGTGTAAGGAGTATTATTATTATAATTAAAGAATGGTTCAATCAAATTAGTAAGATATCTAGGGGATTCATTATTTACAATTTTAAACATCAATATTGATTTATGTAGTTTTCGTCTGAATGCAAGTGAATCAAGTCCAACTTCAGCATAAATTCTATTATGCGATGTTCCTCTTCTCAGGCCTGTTATAATTCTGATTTATTCTATCTGTACAGATTCTAATAAGTCTTTACCTTGGTTTGTACAATTATCCCAAATGACATCACCTTATTCTAAAACAGGTCTAATAAAGGATGTATATTTTTTTTAAAGGCTCTTTCTATCTACATTATGTTTTAGTAATCTTAAAATGTTTAGTCTTTTAGAGGCCCGAGAATAAATATTATTAATATGTTTGGACCATTTACCATCACTACTGAGAGTTACCCCAAACGTTTGTGAAATAGAACAGAGTTTACGATATCATCTGCAAATAAAATATCAGGATTGAATATATGTCTTTTTCTTGAGAAAAGTACAGTTTCTGTTTTTGAAGGATTAAAATTAATGTCCCACTTCTTTGCCCAATTATTGATATTACTTAGATCATTGGTTAGATTATCTGCAATTTCTACATAGTTATCTGTTATTATTTCATAAAGCGAAGTATCATCAGCAAAGAGTTTAAGTTTACTATTTACACATTCAGTTATGTCATTGATATATACTAAGAATAGGAATGGCCCTAAGACAGAACCTTGTGGTACACCGGCATTGACATTTTTAAAGGAAGATAGGAAACCCTTAGTTTTCGATCAAAAAAGATAATTTCGAAACCACTGTAACACTCTCCCTTTTATACCATAAGACTCTAATTTGAATAATAATCCTTCATGCCAGACTCTGTCGAAAGCTTTGCTAATATCGCAGAATACAAATTTTATTTCATTGTTTTTATCCAAATTATGCACTATCGTATTATATATATCTAGTAACTTGTTAACTGTAGAGTCTTTAGGCAAAGATCCTGATTGGTGCTTTGTTATAATATCACACTCTTTCATATACAAATGTAGTTATCGGGGTTGATCAGATTGCCGTCGGAACGGCGTCAATGCATCGGTGATTGACGTGTCCGATATACTTATACACGTGTACAAGGTCAGTGTGTGCAGTCGATCGACAATTCTGCAAAACAATCTGCATTTTCCCCCCGAAATTAAACAATAGCTACTTCCATGTGCGTTATAAATTGGTTAGATGGAACAGATTAAAGGTTGTAACACTGAACACAAAATTACTGGGGACATTCATGGGTATTTTGACAATTATTTTTTAAAGGTGGAATTTCCGACAACGTAAAATCCTTTGTTAATAATGGTATAAGACTTCATTTTAAAATACCATTGATTTTCTGCCAATATGTACTAGACAGATATACGAATACCTAGGATAGCCCCTACAGTGTAAGTGACCTCGGAACACATATTTTGTCAAATCAATTAACTTCTAAACATATATCAGAGGCAGGTAAAATCGTTTAAATTGTTTATCAGTTACAAGCATCATTATCTTAGTTAACGCTAATTATACGTATTTCTTACGTAATCAGAGGTGATTTATGATATTATTTGATCAATGTTCAATTATCATATTAATAAGGGAACATGTTATCCTGGCGACAGCATGAGACATTTTGATAAGATATTAAATCCGTTTCGACTAAGGATACCTATTCATTGCATTTAGGTTGACAAATCATTTAACAGACCTCTATATCACGCATATAGCTATATATATGACCAGGCATTATAAAACGTGTGTATATCAGAGAAACTAATTTTAAAAGAAATTCTAAAATTCCTAATTCACAATTAAAAAAGATGAAGTGTCATAACATTTTTATTAGGTAAAACAGTCGAAATACGTTTAATTTAATTATGCTTTTTTATTTTGCTCGTTTTTACTTCATTCTAGTATCTAGCCATTCCAAAGAAAGGCCATCAGCAATTCATTTTTAACAAACATTTCCGTTGCTGTAAATCTAATAAGAGTCATTGAAAATTATATTCAACGAAAGTTATTTAATGATTATTGTTATTTTCCTTTTTCAAAACCATTAACTTCATTCAAATATGTAGATCGGTGGGTAGTCAAAACCTATTTCATGCTAGGATAATTCATTGTTATGTAAAAGTACATTATATTTATGTATATTATCTTAAATAAGTGTGATTTTATAAAATGAGTTTAAGAAGATTTTGCCTTTCGCGAACCTTGGCAAGCAATAATTAAAGCTTTAATTTGAGACATGTTTCGTAAAATTTCATACTATATGAACACAAATTTAAGATTCTTTTCATCACATAACTACAAAAACCAACATTTCGAATTATCCAACGTCAAAATGTATTGGGTAATTCAGCGAGGGCCGATGTTTTGTCTTACGTTATCACGTTATTGTTCCTTACCTCATTTCATCTGTTTTGAGTTCACAATGAGTTTCCAGTCAATGGAAACCGCTCAAGCCATTGTATACTATTGACATGGACATGGCATGCACTAAATTGAATACATGCGAAATCACTGGATTTATGGCGGATTATGTGATAAAACGTGTTGTGCTTCGACATGATAAAAAGGTATACAATTATGTTTTCTTTGTTTTTATACTAAATCCGTTTTCTTTTTTTCATTGGCAGATTAATTCTGTTCATAACATAATGAAAACAATCCAATAATGGCGCGAAAACTCGGCGTTATTATGACGTCTCAAAAGAAACATTGACATTGGTATTGATTTGGAACAATATTATCTGGTAAAATCAATAGAAACGTAGGTGTACCCGTATTTTTATCAAGTAGTCTGGAAAATTAACTATAATCATTGATGTCGCTATATTTTTTTAATTACATATTGAAATCGGGTTATGAAATAAATTTCGTTGCCTCACTTTTGTAATTCACGGATTCACAGTTTGCAAACAAGTTATCTTTCATACCCCGATTAAATAAAATAATGTGATATCGATGCTTAAATAATCACATTTCATAATATATGCTCCCATAAATTATGCAGTAATAGGAATTCAAGTATTATGAAAAATGAATGACAAAACCTGGAGTTATATACTATTGTATATATTTAAGTTTATTCTACATCCAGAGTCAATCAATATGTGATTAAAATATAGTATTCGCCTTTGATTACATTAATGAAACTTATATTCATAACAGATTTTATATCTATGTTATATATGAAGAGTAAAGCCTGAAAAGTCTTTTTACAAGTTGTTTCATTTTGCTGCTTTAAATTTTGATCTCTTCCTTCCAATTGATCTTCTTACTCCTACCGCCTCCGTTGACACCGCACCATAGTCTGTATATGATTTTGTTTCTGCTTCTGCCTAGCACTAAGCATAAAGGGAACGACTAGCTCATCCGTTGTTAGTATGTGTACGGGTGAGGTGTGGTCGTTTGGTGTCTTCGAACATACCGCAGCCTCTCAGAACATAACACACATTGCACACATTGGAGGTCACCTCTAAATAACTCTGGTTGTTGATACATGTAAGATGCTTAAAATAATACATCAAACCATTCTTACTTTTCTTTTATTTTCATTGTCTTTTCCTTGGTATATTGCCCTGATTAAAATCGCTATGTCTTTTATAAATGACACGGTATTCACTGTTTTGTACTAAAATGTGTCCTTATATCGTTTTATCGGTATCATTATATGGTCATAACATAACCCAGCTACATGAGTATGAGAGGGTATTAGCTCACCGTTTACAACTGAATGGCGATTGTCACGGTTTTTCCACGAACGAAACATAATCCACTATTATACAGCCATGCTTGTATTTGAAAGATTCATTCGAGCGTAAATCCCATACAAAGGACGTTTTTAAGAATATTTGTTAAGCACCAATCTTTGTTCCTCATGGGAATTCCCTATCTGTCTGCACATAATATGTGTATAACCCGTTACATCAATCTATAGATTATGCAAACATACATTGACGGCTGTATCCCGGAACGCCTACATTTTAAAAACATCTACCAGCAAGTATGTTGTTATAACAATTATAGTCTGTATCATAAAGGTAACTTTACCTGTGTGTGATCTACCTGGATTTTTTACCTGGACATATATACTATGTTTTGCATTATGGGCAAAAGGTCGTTAGATGGATTTTGGTAATTGTATCTAGAGGTATACGTATATATATATTTTTTGCAAAGACGAACAAAAAATAACAAATGAAAATAAGATATTTATCACCGATTTTTTTGGTCACACATAACAGCATTATATATATATTTTTATGACAATATTTCTCTATCAATTTCGAATGAATTTCTTATATTATGGAATCTAATAAAACTTAATAACATAAGACCTTAGAGACAAACATCATAATGTTAGTACGTATAACATCCATTCTTTACAATATTTTTAGAGAAAAAAATAGATTTTGGGCTTTTGTAGCAAATAAAAGATGAAACAAGTGTTCCCCTTGTCCAACCACAGATGCATAGAACAGTGTAGGTTATACGTCAATATACGATTATTCAAAGCAGTTGTAACAAATCTCGAATATTAACGGACGGATTCCCTCCTACATGCGTTCAATTTCAATTTTTCGGCTAACATATTTCATACTATGTATTTTACCTGGATTATGAGCTTGAGTTGATACCAAATTTATGAAGACAAACCGAAGTTATATCAGGAGAGCAGTGAAATTATTTGCAACTTATAAAATATAAAATTATTGAGTCAATCAGAAACATAAATTAAATACATGCACATGTACATACATGTAATATTTTACTGAGAATATACAGGCACTTAAGTTATATCTTTATAAGATAAATATAAGTTTTGTTTAATGACGCGCTCTATGTTTTCTATATTTAGCATATCAAATAATTGACAAAATTTCCAGTTTCTGTTTTTAAGTAACTTATATATATCATAAAAGGGCACAAACCATACATATAGTCCTTAATTAAGTTCATAAGTTATACAATCCATGACAAAATATACGGATTTTTATGAAATGTCTACTTTCTGATCAAATAGACGGCAAATACATTCACAAGGAAAACTAACATTAATTTTGTAAAAAAAAAAAAAAAAAGATAAGAAAATAAAAATGATGTGAAACCTATGGCAGCGACTAATTATATAAGGGAATTAGCAAAATAGCATCTATCATGTAATCAGCAAAAATAGGTATGACAAACCTTGAAATCGAACGCATACAACATGATATTTCCTACTTACATGCATATTTTTGTAAGTTTCACTTCTTTCCAAATCATCATTTACAAATTGGTATGGAATAAGAAGTGGCTTAGAGAGTTTTATAGGTGATATTTCATTCAATGGTGTACATATCGCAGGTTTAATTCTTGAGAATATGATGTAACAAATCACATATTTTCACTAAGAAGATTATGATGCCGTAAAAATGTGCATTTTACAACACACTTTTGCAGAAAATTTTCAACATGTTTTTTTTTCATTAATGTATTAAACATAATAAATGTTTTATAATATGATATTTCATCACGAGGACTATTCTATAATGTACATGTAATATTGATGAATTATCTAGTAAACTACTATATTTTTTACTATAATTTCTAGTAAACTACTAGACTACTATTATTCTACATGCACGCATAGGTAAACTCCAGGTAAGTAGACGAAGTACAGGTATCAGAAACTTGTATGAAACAGACTATAATTACACTTTCTTTGATCTTTTTACCTATTGTTATAGAATGTAGGCGTAGCGGGAACACACCACATTGACTCAATTACATCTATAACATTAACACTCAAGTGACAAATAATGAAATTGATTATATTGATGCAATAGTAAGATTAACTGAATATATGTCACAATTTAATCCTATCGGAACAACTCGGAGATCCTATAAAGGAGCTGAAAATGATCAAATGCATAGAAGACACTGTTTTGCAAACTATAAATCAGTGTTTGGTAAAATGAAAAGTTTTTATTTACTCAAAATCTGCAAATATACAAAAACAATATATAACATTTGTGAAGGCTATTTGCGAATAACATAATTTAGCTCGTTGGGAATACACGCAATAAATGCGTCATAATAGATACATATAAAACCAACCACCAACGTTGTAATTAACTAGAAATATGTCTGTTAGACATCTCGGCAACTGGTGTCCCCGTGTTCGTAGCACTATCGTTCATTATCCTTTGGACTATTGCAAGGAGATGGTCAACGCCCTGGTGTATTGTAATAAATACTTCCCTTCACTTCATCAGAACTACCTTGAAGTTCGAACTTTGTTAAGTGTTTTCTTTGTAACATAGAAGTGTGTTTATTATTTTATAGATATTGACACGATAGACTGGTTTCGCTGTTAAAAACAGTCGTCCGCTAAAACACTGTCCAGTTTCTGTGCACGTGGTGACTTATATTACCTGTGCCACGCTTGAACGCCTTTCTGGGGTACATTAGAACTAGAGCTCAGACACCCAGACTGATATTTCATATTGTCTTTTTTGTTTCTCTTACGAAAGGATGTGTGATTTTAGAAATATTTCTTAGAACTGCAGCAAATGCGGACTGTGATTACATGATTTAGTAAGCGATAGTGGAACGTACACATAGGATCTAGGATGATATGAAATAAATGAAATATGTGGCCTGTACTAAAAGTTATCAGTTTCGTCACTTTCTTTTATTGACTATTTAAACCTGATTTGCATTATATTGTTCCAAAAGTTTCTGAAGTCGATCAGATGCTTAGAATATCGTGAGCTGTCTATACTGTGTAATGTCATTGTTCTTAATTTAGATTATCGCTGACTAGTATGTCTTTGTATATGTTTTTGAAAGGTTGAATTCACTAAAATCACGGCGAAATCGATTAGACTTTATGAGACACCGACTGCCGGTATCGCGTGCGCAGTTGGAATCTGCGCATATAGCGGATGTATACAGACTTATTTACCCGACAAGGATAATAATAGAGCAAGTACACTAGCACTAAAAATTGAAAACAAAAAATCAGCGAATTGCAGAATTCAAAATTCATCAAATTATTGCAAATAAATACTCATTTAAATGCGCTTTCATTATCTTCGTCCCTAACTGACATTAGTTGTTTGCAAATAAAGACTTTAACGTTTTGTGATATTTAAGCGGACAGAAGATACCATTATTGAATATAACCTAATTTATGCACGTGACCTGGCCAATGTGACCTTAGGATGTAATTATCTCAAGCAAGTCATGTCAAGATCCGCATGCAGTATTAAATATTAGATTCAAGCTTTAAAACAGTTGAAAAATCTAAGCTTTCAGCAAAAATATTAAAGTTGTTAATGCTACAATGGAACAAATACTGTATTAGGTCACTATGACTTGATTTTTTAATTTTTCATCAGTTTTCTGAACTGTACTTCACAACCCCAATATTTACATACAAAAACTTCAAAAATGTCATCTCTATTCTAATAATTAGTTAAATACGACCTGAACAATGAAAATATGAATGTTCACTATTTGACCACTAAATAGACTATGAGCGCCGAAGAAATCGGATATTATGAATAGCGTACAATATGCAGCTGAACCTCAGATATCTTCATGCAAAATATTTTGCTTATCACAGTAGCCGTAAAACGGCCTAATATGATACACCCCTCCTTTACATTTACCTCATATGGGTCGGACGGTTCAAAGCGGTGACAGATCTAATTTAGATGTGAATTACATATCTTGATTCGGCATTACAATAATTGCTCCGATAGCTTGCGGAGGGCGGGGGGGGGGGGTAGTTTCGTCTGCTCTCTTATTGTATTATATTCGGTCATGTATAGGTAGACTTAATGCAGATATAGTCACGAAACATTGTACATGTGCACATTTTTATTTATTATTTATAAATAGTTACAGTTATTCTTATTGTATGAATTGCCATCAATTGCGTTATTGATGCCCTATATATAATACATACTATGTTATCCAATAAATATCTAAGGCAACTCATATCGGTACCTAGGACTGCAAAAATGAAGAAAACTGTAAAAACAACTTTAGTCCCTCGACAGAAGTGAGATTCGCTACACGCTAATAGTACGATGGTTTGCAGAGAATTACAAACGGTTTAATCTAAGAATTTATTACTCAAAAATGGCACTTGTTAATTTTTTTTCCTTTTAAATAACTGAATGAAAAAACGGTTATTCAAAGAGTGGACGAATAAATATTTAACTAGTTCTCGTTCTATTTATACTCTAAATCATGCCATTCGCTATCATAAAAAGGTGGAAGCATTTTGTACTTAACTCCTACATTATGAACGAGTAACATTATATAAATCGTAAATTATCTATCTGTATTTCGAAGATGGCCAAGAAACATATTTTCTTATTTCTTTGTGAAGACCATAACCTGGATATATGGCTGGAATGAGCCTCTAGCAGAGTAGGCCTGTAAGAACACAATTAATAACGATCGTATGCCGACTAAATGTAAAGAAGCGGTAGTAGGGATGAATCGTGTTGCAGTCCGCGGTATTCACGAATGTATGAGTGATATTACATTGTATGTTAATGCGTTTTCTATATTATTTAGCCTATGGAAAACTTAATTACGTCAATTTTCTTACGTTTGCTAGTGAACACAATAAAGACTGTTTTATGGTTGGTATTAGAATGGTACCAAGTTTACATCATTTCAACATGTATTGTAATAAGTAATCTGACTTTGTTATTTGAATATTGCTATCAATTTTCCAAACTCCTTATGGTTTTGGCCTATGGAGGTACATGTATATGTTTTCTGTTTGAAAAATCATAATAACAGTAACATATCAATTTCAGTTATCTGGATACACTGGGTATATGGACGGCACACTGTCACATTGTTGAAGCCGTTCGCTAAGAAAATCAAACAACACAAGGTCCAAATGGTAATACTAAGACATTTTTAATGAGTTGCAGGAACTAAGTTGCCCTAAAAATTGTTCTGGAAATGAAAATTGCAAAAATGATGATAACAGAGTGCATCGCATACATTACAGTATCAGTTTTAGTCTGTACTTTTATTTTATTTTCTTTGGTATCTTTTCGCTACAATGGTCAACTGTATAGAAATTAATTAGATAGTATTAAATCAGATAGATGGTTTGGGTATCATTTGTGTTTATTTAATTAATAATAAATAATTTCCAATCAAACCCTGAACAATGGCAGTATCCCGACTCAATGGAAACATGTTCGGATGTGTGCTATCTAAAAAGGAGATAAAAGCGCGGCGGGGAACTATCGACCTGTCAGCCTAACATCAGTCGTGTGCAAAGTAATGGGAAAAGTTATACGTGAACACGTCAACAAATACATGCGTTAAAATAATCTATTCTCACCACAACACTACGGTTTTTTATCGGGACCATCTACCTAATTACAACTCTTGGAAGTTTTGGGTAAATGAACGAAGGTTATACACCAATGTTTCGAAGTGGATTGTGTATATATGGACTACCAGAAGGCATTGGACCCTGTATCACACAGGCGCTTAATCAACAAACTTCGAGCATACCAATTCTCTAACCAAATAACATTGTTGATAACAAGTTTTTAGAAGGAAGAAAACAACAGGTTTCTATAAATGAAACGAACTCCGAATGGACAGATGTATCATCAGGTATTCCACAAGGTTAAGTCCTCGGTCCACTACTTTTTTCTAATTTTCGTGAATGACCTCCCAGAAATAGTAAAATCAGATATGTATTTGTTCGAAGATGACACAAAGATATATAAAATTTAATGGGGACTTGTAGTGATACATAGCTGCTTAGTATGCATCCTAAAAAATGTAAGCACATGCACATAGGCAAAAAACGTCGAATAGCCAAAACAGCGAGTTTTTAAAAACTTTTTGGTTACGACCTTGAGCGTACGGACATGACAACATATATCATGTGTATATATATATCTATTGACTACGATCTAACTTTTGATTATCATATCAGTGAAAAGAGCAAGAAGGCCAATCAGATCTCGGTATATTACAGAGAACTTTCAATTTTATGAATACAAAATCATTCATCCCGCTGTACAAAAGTTTGGTGAGATCACAACTAGACTATGCTAGCTCGGTTTGGGCTCCACACAAGATCAAGGACGTAGATAAACTCACAGGTACAGTGAAGAGCAACTAAAAGCCTTCCAGGATTGAGTCATTTACTATACACAGACAGACTAAAAATTCTAAACCTCCTAACACTATCATATCGAAGGATTAGTGGAGGATATGATTGAGTTGTACAAAATAACAAACGGAATCTATGATGAAGAGACATGCTCAGTTTTAAAATTGTGGGATCATGTTGCAACAAGACATAGTAGAAGAGGGAACACAAGAATGATATTTCCAGAGCAATCGAGGGTACTACTACGAAGGAACATTTTTACTATGAGAACAGTAAAGCTATGGAACAGTCTTGCTGAGGAAGTTGTATCGGCACCTAATATTACCTGTTTTAAAAATAGACTGGGTTAAAAGTGGAAAAATCAAGATATCTTATTTAACTATAATGCTTCTAAAACCGGAATATGATATGATTAATAACTAATACTTTGAGTCCGATGAAGAGGAACAATTAGTAGTTCCTGTACTGGAAATCTTCTATATCTATATACCTATTTATACACGTAAAAATGTTCAGTAAGCCTACATCATAAAAGATACACGTATTTAACAATACATGATATTGAATATTTTATACATGTTCATAAGTCATGTTACACTTTCAAAATGATATATTACTTTTGACGTACATGAGCAACAAAAAAGACATTTTGGTATGAAACCTGCAATCTAACCTTTTGTTGAATGGATGATCAAGACAAATAATTTCATTTTGCTAAAAAGCATTCACGTTATGATGACGTCATCACATTTACAGATTTACACGAGAAGAGGTCATTATACGGGTACTGAAATGTTCCATATTTCATAAAACAAGTTGCTTTTGGTCATCAAATGCTCAACAAATCAAATATATTCTGTGTGAGTTTATAAAAATTACAGAGGTTAATAACCAATACCAGAGTATATCAATATGGCCCCACGAGAGTAGCGATACGTCATTTTTTTCACAATTCAGGGGTGTGGACCAAAGATCGATAAAAATATATTCTATATATTTACGTATAGTACATGTAGAATATGTATTTTACCAAATTTTGATCTAGACCCCTAACTTGTCTCATAGTGGTCAATCTAGCGTGTCCAAATTGATATAAACTACAGTCCCTTTACCATGTACCTTTAAATAGAGAATACATGGTTAGTATCTTACAATACAAGGTTTACTTTGGTGCGAGACTTAGGAAAGCTGAGATGACGAGGCTTTGCCGAGTCATCTCGGCTTTCCGTGTCGAGCACCAAAATAAAACTTGTATTGTAAGATACTAACCGTGTATTCTGTTTATCCTGCAACCATTATGGCATTCAAAACGAAAGCAAATTGACAGTTCCTTACTTTGTTTTGCTCGAAGCGAGACGCTTCTTTGATGCGGAGGTAAAGATTCATTCACTTAACCGAATAAGAATGTACTCCTTTTTACTGCCGTAGGAAATAAATAAGCGCATTCACAAAAAGTAACCGTAATTCTATTCAGTGTGATATATCACTGAAAGGAAATGAAAATACTCAAATAACATAAATACCCATTAAAGAATTACTTAACAAAACATACCTTTGTCATGAGCCAAGAAAAAGACGACACCGCCATACGAGATTTTCGATATCGTAAAAATGACGTCATTTCGGTGAATGTGACGTCACGTTTTAGCGGGACTGAATGACGTTTCATTCACCGGAAGGTTCAAGTTCTGGGTCAATTTAGAAAAAGTTCCGTCAGATATGGAACAAATTCACGTGATCGTATTGACGGATAACGCATTTCGTATTGACGGATACATGATAAAGCACAAGTTTATCCGGCAGTAGTTATCGGTCAGTATGTGGGACAGTTGCAGGATGAAAACTTAAAGGTGGTTAGGTTTGTCATTTCGTAGTTAGATAATGTAATCATGATGAAGCAGAATTTATAACAAATATATGTTGTTTCATGGCCTTGCGTTAGTGGAACGATTACATGTGTATATTATACATTGTTATTCAGTGCTTTATCCCGTCTGTTTATATCGGCAGTGCGTATATTGTTATGATTATATTATAGATCTATTCTCGTACACGGAATACCCCGAAATTTTGCCGAATAAATCTGTAAAACTCATAACATTAAGATTTAGATAAGTTACGCTTTCTGTGCGATGTTCTGAAGGAATAGGTAAGTAGTACATATATAAGGCGGCGAAGGGGCACGGTTGTTCACGGTAAGATAGGGTTTTAGATAGGATATGGCGAATGGCGGGGCCTGAATTTATAAATACATGTATACGTGTAGAAACCCACGTTGTTGTCGTTTGGTCCCATTTTCTTGTAAACTTATATTTTTTCTTGTTGATATAAACTGTAAAAGTCTATGTTGTTGATAGACAAAAGTCAAGCGCTACCCAGCCCCACGAACCTTAGTTGACACACAAGTGCACGATGTGAAATGTTTTTTTACTTACTGAACATAACAATTTTATTAGAATGAGGAAACGATTGTTTTTATTATATCAGGGTATGTTATAGGTTGTATTTTATATACGGATACATGTCCACTTATCAATATAAGAAAACATTACGACAGTTTTAAGTATTCATAATCGGCAATAACGCAACACTACCCCATGGAATATAATGTCTCAGATGACGTCATGAATCTGCGGCCACCTGGTGATATCACGGGCGACAAGCGATGAAATCTTTCTAGGCAAGAGAATCTGCATTTTTTGTTGGAAATCACAACGTGCATCACAATTAACAAATATCAACACAAAAGTAGCATATTTAAAATATGTTTTTATCCCTTTTAACTGTTTGGGTAACTAACGTTACTACCATCATGTCAATTGTGCGACATCAGTAACCTCATCTCTATTGTCTATTACAGGTTAAAATAAATCCACGTCCCAGTACCTTTATCGCTATCACTCTATAGGAACCCTGTTAGTACACAGGAAACAAATATTCATATGATGTAAAAAGTACTTGTTGATTTGATTTTAAGTATTGGTTTTTTCTATTTTCTTTATGAAAAGATCTTCAAATATTACATCTAATTCGACAATCACATACAAATATTACATCTGATTCGAAAATCACTCTGCAACGAAATAATGCAAACTTGGAATATTTCAAAATGAAGCGTTTATTTAAGGAATTTGTGAATGCATAGATGGTTTCTATGAAGAGAGTTGTACAGTAGCTTCTGACACCACCTGGTATACGAAGTACGGGACAACGTTTACTGGACCAAAACACCTGCAGAAATTAATTTCGTGATTACTGGGGGGTGTCTTTATTGACGTCAACTTAACGCGTCAAGAGCGCCTGCAAATGGTAATGTTTATTTCATCACTTTTACTGAATATGGATGTTTGATATCACTGTTTCAACGCTGAAACTGTTCAATGTTGAATCATAAGATACACAATACAAAACAAAAATGCAATGTCACGCGCTGTTCGCACGCTGTTTTATTGCGTCAGGAACCATAACTATTTCTTAATATATAAAAATAACAGTGAATCAATTCCAATATTTTTACATGTTTTTAGATGCTAGTTTTTTTTCTAAAAAAAATCTAAAATTTCTAAAAGTCTAATGACGGCACGACGTTGATAAAATCCTCATATTTTTATATAGTTTTACATTGTATATTCCAATCATGATTAATGCGATTGTAAGATGCAATAACTACTTTACGACGTGTTTCATATTCTTTTGCAAATATTCATATTATATTTCTGAAGGTAGCAAGATTTGAAAATTGTTTATTTAGTTTTTCCTTTTCTTTTTCCATAGGAATCGTGTGATACGACAACTGGCAGTCCTCTTACAACCGAAGCTTCAATACCAAAGGGCAAAATAAGTGGGACTCGTTATATCAACTAACCTTATAATACAAGCTAACAGTAAGTGTTGCAAGCAACACATGTCCCCTGCTGTCAATTACATTTTCTGTTATTATTGCTCATTATGCTATCATTGCAAGCAGTTTGCATACATTCTGTTGATGTGTTACCATTCGGAAACTAAATTTGTGAAACAATCTATTTTTAGTAACAGTGACCTTTGTAGTTGACCTTTTAACTCCAAATAAAAGATCTAAAAATGCCCTGTTCGGGGTCGTCTCAGCATAACCCCTGTGGTAAGCAAATCAGCGTCTCGCCTACGAAATCTTTGGTGTGGTTTGGTCGGAAATATAAACGGCTAAGATGTTCCGATTCTAAGCCAGGGTCATGCTGATGTGACCAAGAACGGGATTAGTTAGATCTTGTATTGGATCGTAACGTAGAGCATCGTAGTGGAGCGGAATTAAAAATCTAATTTTAATTAGATTGACAAGAGCACTGTTCTGAAAATTACATTTGTAAAAAATATCTTTTAGGAAGAAGGGTGAAAGACACAAAAGAATTTTATATTGATTTGGTTATTTGATATCATTAAAATTAGTGTAGTGGATAAAGCGATTGATCTTCCGGCCTTCCGGTTATGATCTCAGATGTAATGGACGTGTTTCATATCGAAGTCCAAAATCTGCGGTCATCAGTTATTAATTAAGTGTATACCCTGTCTCTCATTGTGTGTATGTGACTTGAACATTGATAGATTCTACTGATTATTTTTGAACGAAATCGTAATGTGAAATTGTGTTTTATTTCACTGCCATATCTTTGATATGGCCTCTGGTCAGGGCCCTGGCCGTAATGGCGGACAGAGTTCTCGGAACAAGAACAGCAGGTAGTACAAGAAGGACTGCTCCTACCTTATTGATGTTGGCGACAACAAGGTAATTACACCCCAGAATGTCATTGGTTCGGTTGAGAATTTGTATGGCTCTGGCGCGTTATATGCCTGTGTCCCTAAAGGTGGTAATGAATATGAGATAACTCTAGACGGAAAGGCGTCGGCCCAGATTTTGTTGGATGGAATTATTGTGGCTGATAAGCTTCGAGAAGTCTCTGAAGTTGTTAAGGGCTATTGGACAACAATATCGCCATTTTGGAGATTGTGAAACGTATTTTGTCAAACAAGCTATTAACTGCACGGAATGCTCTAACATTTTCCTGATTTTGTTTAAAATACATACATAAACGTTGAAACTCGACATTTATGAAAAAAATAACTTTGTAACAACAAAATTCTAACTTTAGTCGGTGTTAAGAACTGTTTGAAATTCATCATATTAATGCATATTTGTAAACAAAAACCCTTCCATACATGTTCAGTGTTATTTTGGTTACATGTATTTACCGAGGTTTGTTTACTTTTTCGCCTGTGCAAGCTACACGTTGGTTTGAATTTTGGACACATTTGCCGTACACACAAGCAATGTGGGACGGAACACGTGGCTGGAATAAAAACCTAATACAGCCGAAACTATGCTAATCTCGAACAAATCCTTTGCCAAATCAAATCTGACTTGTTGCCGATAACAAAAAACGTAAATACCTTGCAATCAACACATGACAGCATCCACAATTACGTATCTATCGTCGGCATGCTTTTTACTTTCAGTTTCTTCTCGCCATTTTGTCGTTTATGTCATTAAAAATACTAAGCCACGGCAAAGTCTTTGAAAGGAAATATCAAGTGAAACGACTAATCACAGCAATATGTTTATTTGCCATGTTTCATTTATTGATACTTAACATTATTTTAGCATCAAATGTCAACTCGATATGAGTTTACCGATAAAACATTATCATAATTTTGCGATGACATATTGGGCAACCATTTCCGGTTTACGTACAAATTATATTTTTCGGTCTAACGGATTTCAATGGCGAGACTTAATGTAACATGACAATTGACTTATAAGTATATGCTTGTCATGCATAGATTAAGCAAACAATCGCAAGCCATATTTCCCAACATTCAGCAGAAAATGTTAAGCTCGTCGTCAAAATGACAGAATTGTGACAGGTGCGTTGTGGACATTTCCAGGGGAGTACCACAGGTTATGATTGTGTTGTTGAAAATATAGGGAGCGGTATTTTCGTGTTTTACAATATATTAACCTAATAAATATATTAATACCATCATCGCTACTAATTGAGGAAGTAGGAATATTGTTATTTGTTATAATCTCTTCACGCAATGTACCCTAAATGGCCTCATACGAACTATTCTTATGGAAACAACATGTCTACCTCGTGAAGCCATTTTTGACAGATATTCGGCTCAAGTTTTGGTCTGTTATTTTAGTATATGGTGTTATCATTAAATTCTAAAAGTAAATACGCAAGATTGAAGATATGATAGGATAATTATTGATATTTTAGACCATAACATATAGTGGTGTCTTAGAATTTCGTACACTTCTGGAATTTGATTTTAATTAAGTTACATATTAAATTGGAATATATATTTATTTTTTGACAACACCATTGTGTTTTTTACTTGATTTTAGACATATGGTGTGCTATTAATTTGAATTCTTAAGTTAAAAGTCGTATTTCAGATATTCTGCATATACCCGTATACAACTGACATAGTCAAGTCAAATAGCACTTAAATCATTTATTGTTGTTTCATTCCTCCACATTCCTGCCTACTTTGAGGACAAGGAACTGGAAAACAAACTGACAATGCCAGGAGTAACTATTCTGTCGCCATTCCAAAGGCGCTATTATCCGGGTACGGAAATAGCGGACGGCACGAGATTTGTCAAAGTAAGACTACTACCTACACTGCCTTCCATTCCATATACAGTTAAGCTTGACAACTCTTATTATCGTGTTGTTCATATCAACCAAAAGAGAATGTGTTCGCTTTGTCATTCAATCGAACATTTATTTCGAGACTGTCCCCAGTTCTGTTGTTACAAATGCAAAGGGCAGGGTCATTACGCGCGTAACTGTAAGACTGAGCCATGTACACGTAGTGGTGATATTCGAGTAGATTGTCCATATGAACTTACTGCACCCGTATCGGTAGGCCTGTGTGACATTTGTGGTTCGTTTGATTGTCGTTGTGACATGGAGAGAGATGATTGAACGCGTCCCACTGGCAACAGAATCTCTTATTGGCACTGGTTTACCTGACAAGTCCGGCACTGTAAAAACGTGCAATGATAATTCTCCAGTTGTTAATTCACCTTATTTACTGAGTGGAAAGGTATATGTATGTATTGAATCTCCACAAGTGGTCGCACTATTGAAAGGAATTCTTAGTCTGAGGTTCATTCGGTGCAATATATCGATGTTGACGATGATAAGCTATCTCTCGTTGGGGATGAGGGGGTTGAAAAATTGAAAGGGACTTTTTGGGAATCCGATATGTTGGAAACTGAAGGCGTTTCTCAGACTCAGAAAGAAAGCCGACCACAGAACAAAAAGTTACGCAAGAGGAGGTCACAATTTATTACACAATCACAAGTTTAAACACGGCGAAAACAAAGGAGAACATTTATTCCAAAATATCAAAAGTAAGGATTATCTTTTTTATCTGTTTGGTAATGATCAATTTCACATCTTTAAATTGTAATGGATTGAAAGATATTTTAAAGTTACAGAAGGTTTTTGCTTGGTTTCAGGAGAGGAATTGTAATATTATACTTCTGCAAGAGACTCATTGGAATGATACATTTATAAGTCAAATTAACGATTAATGGAATGGTAAAATATTTGCTTGTAAAAATGACAGTAGATATCAGGGTGTGGCTGTCTTGATAGGTAATGATATCAAACATTGTGTTGTGAGTAGTGAGGGATTGGATGGTCGGTTTTTATATATTAAATTAAAAATAGATAACAATGCATTACATGTAATTAACGTTTATGTACCTAATGTATTGAATGATAGGCTAAACTTTTTCGCCTAGTTAATACAAAGCTGGAAAGTTTGGACGGTTATATTATTATGGGTGGTGATTATAACACCACTCTATGTTATTTAGATAGAAAATGGAACTACTTGAAAAAAATGTGTTAAATTGCTAAAAGAGATAATTGACATACATGATTTGGTTGATGTTTGGAGGAGCCGAAATAAACAATGTTCGTTTTTTTTCACGTAAACAAAATAGAAATGGAGTAATGTCTCAAAGCAGGATAGATTATTTCATTGTTTCACGTGAACTTCTTAATCATATCCAAAATGTGTATTACAATGACACGTCTTTAAGTGATCATGGTATGGTGTCTCTAAAAGCTGAATTGGATGACGTAGAGAATGGCCCGGGACTTTGGGTTCTTAATAATATATTTCTTTTTGAAGAAGAGTGTGTCCTAAAAATTAAAAAGATAATTTCTGAAAGGAGACAGGACGAAATGTATAGTACATTTCCTTTGATCTGGTGGGATAATCTAAAGGATGAGATTAAGTGTACATGTGTTTCGCGGCTGTACGGTAAATTTAAACGCAAAAAAATCAATTCTGACTACAACAAAATTCAGAATGAATTGAGTGATTTATCTGCTAAACTTGTAGATACAATTGTAGTCAGAACGAGGGGTTCATACAAAAAATAAGAGAATTAAAATCGGATTGGGAGAAATTCGAAACTGAGAAATGTCAGGGGGTTATCTTAAGGTCTAAATCTAAATGGGCTATCGATAGTGACAGAAATACAGCATATTTTTAAGACTAGAAAAGCGCAATCAAGGTTTAAAGAAAATAAGTCAACTAATGACAGTGGTGTTTTGTTAACCACAACGGATTCTTTATTGCATGAAATTTATTTATTCTATAGAAATCTATATTCTTGTGTACAGGTTAATGAGGATGAAACGGATGATTTTTTACAATGTATTGATAAGAAATTATCTTCGGGTGATCGGAATTTTTGTGACCTTTCTTTAGATAGTGAGGAAATAAGTCTGCATTGACTGGAATGTCTCGTAATAAAAGTCCCAGAAAAGACGGCCTTGCTGTTGAATGCTATGTCAGATTTTATGATGATTTTAAGACTATTTTATTACATTTATTCAGAGCGATTGCAGCAAATGGCGAATTATCTAAATCTAAGAAATTGGGTGTTATTAGTATAGTATATAAGAATAAGGGTGAAAAAAATAATCTTAAAAACTGGAGACCTATTAGTCTCCTGAATGTTGATTATAAAATTCTTGCTAAGGTTATGTCCAATAGGTTAAAACGAGGCTTACCTTCGAGTGTCTCCCCATATGAGAGTTGTTGTGTATTGGGTAGGGACATTGCTGATAATTTATCGAATGTCAGAGATGTCATAGACCTAGTTGAAAGGGATAACTTAAGTGGATATATTTTAAAATTTGATCAAGAAAAGGCTTTTGATAGAGTTGACCATAAATATATGTTTAAGGTACTGGAAAAATTTGGATTGGGTGAGAAATTCATCAGCTGGATAAAAATATTTTATTCTGATATTTACAGTAGTGTAAAATGCAACGGGTTTTTAACCAAATTTTTTTCAATAAAAAATTCAGCAAGGTTGTCCGATTTCTGCGTTACTCTATGTCCTGGTTGCTGAGCCTCTTGGGCATTTAATCATTAAAAATGATAATATTTGTGGTATACCTATCCCTATGTCTAACATCGTTTCGAAAAAAAAAATTCAACATGCGGATGATACCACGTTGACGCTTTCTGATTAGAAATCGATACCGGAAGTTTTAAAAGTTTTAGATACCTACAGTCGATCTTCTGGTGCAAAAGTTAACAAATTAAAGACTGAATTATTTTGTATTGGTAATGCTGAAATATCGGAAAATGAATCTAAGGTATTTCAGTTTAAATTGTTAAAAGATATAATAGTAATTCTTGGTGTACATTTGGGTCCTAATAAGTTATTGTGTAATGAACTAAATTGGAAACAAAAGATTGATTCCATTAAGAAGCTTTTACAGTTATGGTCACAAAGAAATTTGACGATTCATGGTAGGGCGACAGTTATATCGTTGTTAATGTTATCTAAATGTTGGTATACGCTTTCAGTAACGAGTATACCGGATGCTATCAAAACTAAACTAAAGAATATGTGTATTGATTTTTTGTGGGATATAAATCACATCTCGTGTCATATAAAACACTAATTGGCGGTAAACGAATGGGTGATTTGCAGGTCCCTGATATAGATTTAAAGCAAAAAGCATTTAGAATAAAATTTGTTTTCAGACTATTGTATTATAATGAAAATGTGCATACACTCTGGATTGATACATGTAAATATTTCATATCGGATATAGATGGCATGAAACTTGTTATGTTAGGCCTGTACTGTAATTATAATAGTAGCAACCATTCCCATATTTTATCAAGAAATGCTGTCTGCATGGTCAAAGTGCCGTGATTTTTTAGATTTTGATTTTAATGTTCGTCAAACTTATTGCCAGCCCGTGTTTTGCAATCCCTTGGTTACGGAAAATGATAAACAATTATATAACAAAATCTTTATAAATGCAGGATTAATACAGTTAAGGTGCAACATACCAACTAAGGCATAAGTGTCATGTAGCACTACTTTATGATAAAACATAGGTTATTATATACTAAATTCCTCTGTTTGATGTAAAGAATTATAAAAGGCAATCCATAAATGTCCAAATTATCTCCATAAAGCATTACTGTACCTTAATGTTCTGTTCAGCAAAACCAGTCACTCTTCCAATTGCAAACTGGTATCTAGATTAAATAAAAGAAAATAACTAAATAAAGGTTTAATAAACAATGCACAACCCTTTAATAGCCATTAATGTACCTATACACTGTCATAAAAACATAAATGAAATCCAGTTCCCAAAGTTTTAAGTTCAAGTGAGCAGCCATTACAGGACTACTTTTCAGAAAGTATGGAGGCCCAAATAGAGCAAAGTTAATACAGTAGTAATGTAGTAAAGTGAAAACTGACAAAAACCAATATTTATCTTCCTACAAAGATTCTTACATACCGGTTGATAATATCTGAACTCAATATTACAATAATCTTAAAAATAAGGCCCAGAGAGCCGGTATTGTTCACTTATGAAATGTAATCAACCATTTTTACAATTTTAAATTTATAACCCCAAAACTGGTTTGCTATTATATCATTAATCTATAAAATATATATACCTTTATACATCAATAAATTTCACTTGTGATGCCTTGTAGTCTTCGATTAGGTGGTCCACCTCAAAGGATTCGTCATCATTGTCATACTGAACCTCTTAACAGCATTGTCTGCACCGTCTTTTCCCCTTACAAGTGCCAGTACTGTTCCAGAATATCACTGAAGAGTGTCTGATCCTTCGTCTACTATCCACTGGTGTGATATTCTCCGACCCACAAACTTTGTCTTTGCCAGATTTCTCGACATCATACTGCAATTACAGAAATAATATAACTTATAAATAACTTGTTCAAATCTTCAAACAAAACATAACCAAACAAAACAAGAGGCCAAGAGGATCTGTATCGCTCATCTTGTTTCTTATTTATATATTACAAATTATGTTGCCGAGCTCCCAACAATGTTTCTTATTTATATATTACAAATTATGAACTGATATACTGTTAACTCAGTATTTCAGTTGTAAACGACCATAAATACATACCCATATACCAGGTTCTCGAATGTCAGGACTATGATTATGTCTTGGACATACAAATTCCGGGAGAATGGCTTTCAACTCAGGTACCATTATTTTTTCCCACAATCCAACATCTTTATAAATTCTCTCAATATGAATCTGATAAGGTTTCTCCGTTCTAACAATGAGGTCAATCCATTGGTGATTAGTGATGTTTACAACACCCTGGCACTGGTAATAAAAATTGTGAGTTTTTTTCAAGTTTAGTTCACCGTCTACCAGTTCCAAACAAAAATCCTTAAGATTAGAGTTTCGCTGCACTTGTGAGGTTGAAAGGTTTATTGTATAGTACATTCTTAATTTCTATGACTCAAATCTCTTCGTTGTTCTCCATCAGAATACCATCTGGGCTTGCACCCAGGAAATGATGTTTTGGATGAATAGCCACCCAAGATGGCACCACAGTGAGATCTCCTCCTTTGTAATTAATATACTCCTGTATCGAGATGGCTTCCTTCTTTGTTCCGATTGAAGTAAAGGCAGTCCCACGAAAGGATAGATATAATTATCTTTTTAACAATGGAGCTACTGGTATGGAGCTTTTTCTTTTCATGATTTGTCCAAAGTTAGATGCAGTCAACCGCTTCCTTCTTTCTTCTCACCATTTCTTGCACTCAGATTAAGCTACCGTACTTTTTTGGATGTTGTTGATCTGCGCTGTTGTTACTTGCACTTCCCTTTTAAAAAAATTCATCCTTCTTAACTTGTAATTCTTTTGATGACAAATCTGGTGTTACATCTAAGGCCTCATCATCATAGGACTCCCTTGCTTTCTTTGTGTTATTAACTTTATTGATCATTCTCCTCTTTCTCCATCTTCGTGACAAACATTCTGGCTTAGCCTTTGATTGACAGCATGTCTGTCTGGACCTCTCTCTTTTCTTGTATGCGTCATGAAATTCTCGGCCTGCTGGAGTCTTGGTGCAGGTCTCCCAAGTGATCACAGGCCACTCTGTTCCCAAATTCATGCGTAGAGTAACAGAATAGCACCGTGTGTTCCATGACAATCGATTACAATGGTTGAATACCTTTCCCCATCAAACTTGGTCCTTATCGACATCCAACATTCAGCCAGATTTGAAGTGAAATTTCCTATTAGTCGATGGCTTCTTTCAGCAACTCGGTTGAAGATCAGTGATATGGCTTTCATCATTTCTTGAGAGGTTTTGAGGTCTCCTGTCCTTACACCGGTACTCCCTCTTCACTTGTCCTGTTCCTGGAGTGACATTCCATCTGTCCAGTAAATCGCTTGTTCTGATATGAGGTCAGGTGTATCACCTGCCTCCAGCTCACCCTCATTCACCGTGATATTTGTGGTGTACTCCACTGTTTTGAACTTACAGAAACCTTTACTGCTTTTCGTGTGGTCACCATAAATATGATGAACACTATTTCTAATATCGTGCTAAAAGTTTTACTGCTGCCTCTTTGTTGGGGTTGCTAGATCTCATTCTAATTGCACATCTAACTGCTGTAACCATTCTAATACGCACCGCCTTGGTTAGATTACCTTTTTCTTTAAAAGAAGGATTGTCAATTACTAATTTCTCAAGGTTACCACGTAAGCATTTACATGTACGGTTTGTACATTCAAGTTTTTCAACATGAGGTCCCCATATGGGCACTTTTTCCCTGATGCTTGCAAAAATAGACGAGTCTCCATCTCCGATGAGTCTCATATCCATAGTGATCAGCTTTTAAAAACCCTTCCAAAATGATATTATCTGATTCCATACTTTGGCTGCTATTGTTCCAATTTTTGATACACTCATGGGGTTTGGGCTGAGTTCCTGCAGTTTCCGCACAACTGCAAATGTAGCAATGTTTATTCCTAACTCCAATATGGAGAATTTTCTTTGTTTCTGATCCAATTATGATGGCAACCCCACCAAGGGCATTGTAACTGTGTTTATGGGAGCGTTTACACCATCCGCCATCACAGATCACTATGATAGCAGGAACTCCTGTAAATTAATGAGGAAAGTCAGAGTTAGAACGCAACACCGGTAAATCAACATGTCAAAAAGCTAGAACTCATTAGTGAAATAGGCCATCTTATACCCAACTACCAGTAAAAATGCTCTTAACGTATAAGGATAATTGCACCACATTATCATAAATTATCTTTTGACTATTGGATGATGATAGCTTTGTTTCAGTGAAGAACAAGAACTTATATGTGCAGGCAAATTACGGAAAACACTGAGTGTAATCATGCACTTTCATTAGGCAGATTTAATACTTTATTGTAAATGAACAAGAGGCCCAGATGGCCTGTATCGCTCACCTGGTTTGTAATACCAGGTTATGTTCTGAATACAGGTTCATTGTTTCTTTTCCGAATGAATTTTAATATTTACCACTATTTCTCCTATCAGGCAATACTTTACCTTCCTTTAGAAATGGCTATTTGTTTCTCTTCTTGGATATTGTTGTCAATGTCTTTCTGCAAGACTTCACACCACCAAGTATTTATTTGGTGCTCTATACTTTGGAAGGAACTTTGTCCAAGACCTGGGGCATCACAAGTGGCCATGAACTCATTCAGATGGGCATTGCCATTACCTGCAGTGATTTTCAAACTGAATAAATCCAGAGGTCTGTATGTTTGGAAATGCCAATTCACTTAAATTTTCTTATTTCAAATATGTATATATATTCAAAGCAGTGCTGGAGACAATTTTTACGTGAAAAATAGAGTACTATACTCCTGTAAATATGATTGGTAAGTTAAAGTATGCTTTGGGACTGAGTATTTGACTGCTTCACATGCTGACTATATATGGAGATGTTGTTTATTTTTGAAAATATTACACACACAAAAAATGAAATAATTAAAAAAATATAGAAATGGATACACCTTTGAAATTGTACAGCCCTAAATTAAATGTACCTGCAGGTACCAAATGACACTGACCTGTAGCAATGCTCCCCCAGACTGCACGGACATTGATGTCAAAATGCTTGGATTGATCTGTTTCCAGTTTGGGGCTGGTATTGAATAAAAAGTCCTTTTTGCAACCCTTACATTGAAATGACAAGATTGAAGCTAGGCCCATACTTGACACTTCAGCACACAATTTGATAGGGCTTATTCCATTTATAACCAGTTCCTGGGCTTTATCACAGATAACAGAGTGCATAGTTAGCTGGGAAATGTGGTGTTCAAGGAGGTGCAAGTTATTAAATCTATATCCAGTATTGATATTACCATCAAACAACTGCTTCACATGGCGTGACCGTAAGCGTCCAGTACAAGGGTGCCGGTATAACTGATGTGCACGAGTGTTTTTAAATGCAGTCCTAAGTGTAATACAGACACTTCTTTTGAATTTTAGTTTCAGACCGTCCCCTTTAGTGCATCCATACATCGTCTGTTCCTTTGGCTCTAGATGTTTCGTCACAAGCTGATTTTTTCTTCTCCTCTGGTGAATTCCTCCAGCGAGACCAAAGCGTCTAGCATGCCTTTTCTTTTTGTTTATCGCCATTTTCATTCATAAGTATCCAATATCAAATCCTTAGGTTAGTATTTCGTAAACGTACACTGGGCCAATAGTAAAGACCATGACAACATGCAGGCATGGACTACCGTATAACTAACATAGATAACTAATACAAATCAAAATTTGTAGAAAAGTCTTTATTCGTATTGTATTTACCTAATATGTGTTTAGTTTATGGAAAAGAAAGTAAAAAAAATTAGTGAAAACATAAGTTACGAAAGGGAAGTCAACTTCACCTTTCTGACCAACTGTCACTGGAAGAAAATCTTAAAATTCGTTTAAAGTTTTGCACCGATCGCTTGCTGAAATAAACAGAAATCTTCCAAATAAAAAAAATTCAAATGTCAATACTAAATACTCACCGATACAGTTATCGCTTTCCTTTGAATAGAAGAAAAATATAGCTGCTTTCCAATTCTGACCTAATTGCACCATCACCGGAAGTAGGTACGATGTAATTTAGTTGCTCAACTGCAAAAACAAAAACAATGTTGTTAAGTTATTTGAAACGAATTATTGATGAAATACGTACATACTATTAACAAGAAATGAATAGAATAACACAATGATAAAGGCAATGGGAGTAAATGATTTATTTAGAATTAATTTTACCGTGGCGTAGGAATACGCTTAGAAGTAAGTCCGGATGTAAACATCGAGAACCGAAAGTTGAGAAAGGGACTCATGGTTCGTATATGTTATTGGTGGCATCGAACTATATTTGTTTGTGTGTCATTTCATCACTAAAGACTTAAATTCTTGGTGTGCGAAACCTGTAGCGATCGCTGGAAATCGGTAACTTACAAACTGTATTAAGTTTCGTTTAAGATTTTGATGGCGGCCTCCATCAGCATTTCTCTCACAAACTATGTGTCATTTCGGACTTGTCGTGATATATAAGAGTTTGTGTGTCTTAGATTTTGTTGCTAAGTATGCAATGGTACATTCATTTCTTATTTGAATTCTTCCTAAGTTTAGTTTCACGTGTTCTCACTAAATGACTGCTTTTCCTTGTTTCATAATGGAAAGTTTGTCACATTTTGAAGTATTTATACTTAATTATGCAAAAGAATTTGAAGTGAAAAAATGTGTAATAGAATGATGTTAGAGTTAAATATGCTTATCTGACTTTGGCTTCTATATTGTTTTAATGAAATTTATATTAATCATATCTGTGGTCAAAGATCCATGTGACCAAGGGTGTGTTGCACCTTAAAACATTTCACTTACGAATGTGTTCCGGGATTCCTGTCTAAATCAGCCATCACTGAAATAATCCATGATTTAAATCCAAATATTGAGAGAGAGGAAATTCTGGCCAGATATTCGTCCATAAAAGAAAGTTTGCCACAATCATGGATTAAAACTGTAGAGAATCAATGTAATCCAATTTCGAATAACGGTATACAACCCTGTCCTCTTATGATAAACGACACAGGCACGCGGTTTGTTCCGTCCTCTACACGTGAAATCTACAAGGCATTCGTGCGGCGTGATTTCACTGATCCCGTGTCAATCGGGTACTGGTCCGGTGTGTTTCCTACTTTTGATTTAAAGCGCGCTTTTCAAATTATACACGCAAGCTATTACCCAAGTAATTGTGTCGAAGTACTTTTCAAAGTTTCTCACAATGTCATATTCACTGGAGATAAACTTTTTCGTTATAATATGTGTACTACAGACCTGTGTCCTGTTTGTAAAGAACGATCTGAGGATATTCTTCACCTTTTTGTACAATGTTCTAAATTTTAAAAAAATCCATGATTATCCTGTTACACTCATAGATCTTTTTGCGAAGGCAGATGTTTTGATCCTCAATTCCATAAAATACGAAACTTTAATTCTTTTTGGACCAAGGTTTGTTAATTTTTATTCTGTCAACTTTTGTTGGCTGTCGCTAGGTTTTGTATCTTTAAGCGACGTAATTTAAGTATGTGTGGTGAAGGTTTCGTAGATATTAAGTCTTTCTTTAAATCTACACTAAAGAGCTATACAAAATAAGTTTTTCTTATTATCTGACAAATCTGAACGCTCAATTATTTACAAAATATTTTGAAAATCTTAATCGTTTTGTGAGTGTATTGGGGTCTGGTTTAAATGTAATTCAGTGATAACTTTTTTTTGCGTAATTAGTCCAAGTTTCATCTTTTATGTAAGAGAGGGGAAATTGTATATTCATTTGTTTCTATTTATCTTATCCTATTACTTATATATATTTCTTTCCAGCTATATTCTGACTATTCTTTGCTGCTGTAATGATTACATTGTTTCAATTATAATGGCGTGAAAATGTGTGCATGCGAATATACTTACAAAGAATTAACATGCAATATATGTGTATTTTGTTTTGAATGTTTAAATGTATGTTACATATTCTTATGTATAAATTGATTATTGAATAAAATTACTTTTTGGAGAAAAAATGTTGATTAATCTGTGATCCCATGATCTGGTGTTCAATGCTCGCAGTGAGATTAGTTACATTTTTTTTTTCATTTTTATCAATGTGTTTTCATTAAAATGAAAAATGAAACGTTAAAATTAAAGAAATACTAATAATCTAAATGTACCTAATCTTTATCAATACGGTATAACATTGTAACAATATTTCCATTTTCTAAGAAAGTTTCAACCTCAAAGTTGATGTACACCTTGATTACATATGTATGTTTCTCTCAAAATGCCACGAAACCGTTATTCTGATTGATCGGAATTTCCGAAGAGACTTCCATCGGGAAAATGACGCAGATCGTATTAGGTAACCCTCGGTATTAGACCATAGGAACTAGAAATTTAGTTAGTATGATGTGAAAAAAAGATATCCTTAGTTAATCGCCTTTAACAGTTATACAATAGGTGCAGCAACGACAATTAAAACATCTGCAGGCAGGGCCGGAATACTCATTAAAATCGGTATCTCGTAAGTCTTTTGAGGCTGTACTTTTTATCTTTTTGTATGTACGTATGTGATATAATTATAATTGTGTTTGAAATGTGTGACACTATAATAAAATATATCTTACTTATTATGTCCACCACTCTAGGATTGGAATGAAGAAAATATAGCTAAATGCATATTATTTGGCACCTTGAGACATATCTTGCGCCATCAATAACGTCGTAAAGGCTCTAGATATATTCCCGTGTATACGTTTGTTGTTATTTTATATTCGTTATACGTGTTATTAAGATTAAAATTAACTTGAATTTCAATTACAAAGTGTCATTAATTAAATTTGTCTAAAAATATTACACTAAGCACTAGTATATATATATATATCTATCGAAAAAGTTCAAAGAGACGCTTACAGCAAATCGGTAGCAATCGACAAAAATATCACTACAAACCATACGATCAATTCCTTCATGACAATCGGCAAGCCATACAAGAGCCCCCGAATAAAAGACATGATTGTGGAAATTCCAAATAATAAGGGTTTTTTTTCATATACAGTGTTAGGCTGTCTCACCATACATAATTTGTTCATAGCCCATTATGACTCGTTCTATGATCCGTCCAATTTGTTCCTAAAATTACATAAATTAGGTGGGTTCGATGCTGATATTGTTGATTAATGGTTGATTTTGGACGACCATGAAGTGGTTATCATTATAAAATATAATTATACCGGTTACAAACGTTAAATAAATAATCGCTGAAGCTATATTGAATTTTCGACTATTACCAATATTCCATAGACGGTTACATAGTTGGATGATCCAAAATGGCACTAGAACATATCTTCTGGTACGTCACCTATGAACTGGAGTCACAATGTATCAAGGTGAACAAAAATGTATATTTGATCTATCTGATATAGAAGGTCTTTACATGGAACAACATATCACAATATATAATAAATGAATGGTAAAAGTGTTGATCCGGAGTAGACGAATAATGTAAGGAAGTTTACGATTATTGGATGTCAGTGCAGAATAAAGATGAGAGTTGTCATCACAATATAAACTAATTGAACCATAGATAATACATGGACCAGCCAGAATGTATAAGTACTATGTAATAACACGACCAGAATGAGTGCGTGTGAGATGTGAAGTAGTGATGTACCGGTAATGACATAGTATTCAAGTTGTTATAAATTAAAATAACTGCTTTAGTACAAGATTATGGTACGTGTTATTTGTAACTTATTGTGTAGTATAAGATAAATTTCGTTAATTTTAATTTGTATAAATGTTGCAAGATTGCAAGAACTATTCTCCAGGACAGATGCAAGCAGTGGAATATCCGCACGTGGCAACAATTATTTTTCAGTGACTCTCCTGTAAAGATCCATTTACTTAAGGGTGAAGTTCACTGTACGCTGCCAGTTGTTCTCTGTGTAGGGAAGACGGTTTTCTTCTATATCAAAGGTGTTATAAATATATTGACTTGTATGTACCTGTTTTGTATCGATTGTTTTTTGTGGGCTATTTTGGTGATATTGCATACATTGTGTACATGGAAACTCATAGACATGTGTCCGAGACTTTGCTAGCGGGTTTATCTGAGGTCCGGGGTCTAACACTCATTTGAGGAAACAGAGATGATATATAGGGTTATAACAGAGACAAATTATATTCAGTATTTTTTAACTATTTTCATGCTACTGATGCAGGCTGGATTTCATCATGGTCGTATCTTAATGTAAATGAATAATATACACATATAATTTAATTCACATAAGGATCTCATTGTAAATGATCTTTGTGTATCATAATGGTGATAAAAGTTTGAGAAGGAATGGAGAACAAGTAAATATATGAAATTGCATATTATTAAAGTTATTATTTGATAATTAAAAATATGTTTGACTTCATTTCACTTATGATTTTATTTATGTAGGAATCAGTCTCTATGACTGTAAAAACGTGGAGTATGAGTATAGTAGAATACTAAGATGAAGGTGGTTAGTGTGGACCATTATTATCTAATGGTCCAAGGACACACAACTCTTATTAGACTCTATCTATGACTTCAGCTATGAATCAGCTGGAGTTACTACCCTATTTATATCCGCAAAACTGTCATATAATATATATTGTTGATTAAATGTAGTCATGATTGTGTGGCATATCGGTAGAATCATAACAAATCAAAGCAGATGACTTTTATGTCAACTTTTAAATAGGGATTGGATTTCGTTTTTATGTTAACCATGCTTGTATGGAGCAATTCCTCTAAGAATATATTCTATGGGGCGCGTTAGCGCCCCATATTGAATATATTCTTAGAGGAATTGCTCCATACAAGCATGGTTAACATAAAAACGAAATCCAATCCCTATATTTACACTCACACGAATTTTTATTTATATTTTATGCAATAAAATCGTCATTTGAAAGTGACGTAATTATTCAATAAAAGTCGGTCAAAAGTGGGAGGAGCATACTCAATTGAACAGCGAATGATGACGCTTCACGTAAGGTAGAATCATTCATCCGCGACGACAAAAAAGTTCAATATTTTAGTGTAAAATAAACATGACAAACAAAGTAAATTTCAGAGATAATTTTATTTAATCAGATCAGAACTTTAAATATATATTAAATTTTGCTAAAAGTTAATATATAGCGTAATTACATAAAGAATTTGTACTCGGCACATGTGTGAACTCGGTGACCGTTTTTGTGCAGCGAGGCGAAGCTGACGCACGCTTACACACTTGAGTTTCCGAAGTTGTCAAAACACTGATTTTCAAGTAGCTCAATGTGTTTGAGATGTCGTCTGACTTGACGATATTACATCCTTGGGAGCCATGTGATTATATAATCTACGCTTAGATCCATATCGCCATCGATAGATGAAACAAATTCACTTGTGTTCGATGGATACAATGTATGTGTGGTGACGCATAAGTGTCAACACGTGGATTATTAGCGGTGCATGTTTTATAATACACATTATTAAATTCGCAAAGAACAAAGACAAGAGGATATGTTTATAACTGACCTCTATCAGAGGGTCTCACGCCCGTCCACCCCAAAGGCTCGATCGTAGGACGAACATAGGCACAGAGGTAATGTTTACATTTGACACCCATCATTTTAAACAAAAATGAAAGCACGTCGCCCCGGTCGGGATATTTTTTCGTTTCTTTATACAATTGTTAATTTAAAAATTGTTTGAATCATATATTAATATAAAACATGTATATATTGTTTACATTTTTCCAAAATTCTATGAAAAACAACAATATACACGTAATGTTGCGTCAAAATGTAAACAAAGCCATGTGTTGCTTTTAAAAAAAGTAGTCCTTTTACGTTGCACAGAACATTTTCATACGCAAGTTCAAAGTTCAATGTTACCATGCAGTTATGGTAAACAAAATCGGCTAGTATTAGCGTATAGTGACCAAGCCTAGCAAGTGTAAATATATATATATGTAAAGTTCATATCATTAGGATCAATACCATACATGTTCAGCAAACGATACATTCAGTACATAATTAGTAGCTAAACTTACATTTTAATTACCTAGTAAGAAGGCGTTAGTATTTGTATTCTGATGTATGCCGCTTAACAATTAACCTGGTCGGCTATTGCACATTCCCACAATTTATACCTGATATAATGCAGTTCTTTGGGTTTGTGGGATTAACATTGTCGGATAGATCAGATAACATGCATTATTGTAACACAGAATATCAGTAGGTCATCCGTGTAGTACATATATCACAAAACAAATCTGCGAAACATTTAGTTCCAGGAATCTCCATACATAGGTATCGACCTTAAATGACAATTTAAAGGTTACATGTAACAAGTTTGAGATCTGCAATCTTACCTATAAAGACAACAACACGACACATTGAAATAAGATACAATACATATACGATACACGGAATTCCTTAACCTATTTATTGTTTTTACCTTATCTGGCTCCATTTCACGGAATTGAAAGGCACTTTTCACATTTTGTCGTCCATTTTTTTTTTTTTTTTTTTCTTTTTTTTTTGTATCGAGGAAATACACATGTTTGATGTTTGAAGTGATCATTATCACAGATATGTTTATAATGATCTAAACCATTAAAACTCATAAACTGTTAAATCATTTATAAACAAAAGTATACTATACTTAAACGAGAAGAAATAGAAACATTAATCCACAGGAGTAGCTGATACCTACATCTGTATGGTATCCCTTACATGGATATTGATTAGAAATATATCCACTTCATAAACAAATGGTCTGCTCTCAGATTGTAACAAGTAACATTTGATGTTCCTCATTAACGTCCGTCAAACTTTTCTTTTTTCTCTTTTCAAATTTTCTTTTATCAATAAACTTCATTATTGGATCGGTTCTTTTTAATTGCCGATAAGATTTACGAAAATTGATACATATTTTGAAAAAAATTGTCAATGGTTTGAACAAGACGTTCAGTTTCAATTCTATTTTTTATTTTTTCAATCGTTTGATTTTAGAAACAAACGAGATATGCATTGTGTTGTTGTAAACACTAATGGATGTAATCACTTGTGCAAGTACACCTGCGTAACATACCACTACAACTATCAATGTGTGATATGATCGTCAAATGTTGTTATCTAATCTATCACGTAATCTATTCACCACTTCACGAAATTTAAGAACGGCCGTATGATAGACACAATCCTGTATCAAACAATGTTTACCCTGTTTTCACTGTGAAAAAATCGCTGAATTTACAGTATCGATCATTTGATTTCGTTTAACGCAATCATTGGCATCCGCAGTCGTGGATACCACCGGTTTTTATATGATGTGGTCTGTTCACATACAAGTGATGAAGATATTTGGCAGTGCCATATGTGATGTAGATAGTTTAGAGTGTTACATTGATTTTGTGTAAAAATTCTATAATGGACTAAACATCAAATGTATTAGCGGGCCCTTTATTTACATACTCAGCGTAAATTTCTGATCCCTCGAGGCGGAACAGGATCGCACGGACAGAAAGAACGAACATGCAGCCACGGAGGGAGGGGGACGGGGTGCGGGTTCTTATAAATGTTTGCTCCTTAATAAATATCAAGTGGCCTTATGTGGATATAATTTATTACAAATAAAAAAGTCACCTTCGCCTACCAAGACACGTTCGACCTCCTGATTAAACTGACAACGAGCAAACCAGTCGTCCAGCTGCCTTTTTGCTGAATGCAAAGCAGGAGCAGCAGAAACTAACACTGTTATAGACTTTGGGTATCTCGGCCGGGGGACAGAAACCAGAGCCTTCCACACATGGCTAAGTATCACATGGAAGGAGAGCCATTTTGGTCTTGTCCACGGCCGAGCATCAGACATGGCCGGACTTTACGAGGCTGAAACTATAAGAAGGTGCCAAGGACGTTTTATCTCGAATTTCATAATTGGCTGCATATCCCTCACATATCGATATATTATCGTCCGATGTCTGGTCGGGAATAGATCGACAAATTAAACACACCGCCCAACACATGTACAAGTATCGTATCGGCCGATTAGCGTTAACTATTCGGTGTCCAATGCCTCGCCGGCCCTCAAAACATTCACTTTTGTTTGACCGGTGTTGTTGTCCAAAGTCGGGAAAAATGACTAAAACCAACGGTGTTGGAAGTAATCGGGAGTAAACTTATGGTTTTTGCCATGTGTTGATATCGGCCAACACTGGTTAAAAAAAGTCACACATCATTTAAATAAATGGCACCGTCTCGAGGCCTTGTGGTAATCGTACGGTGGCTGTTTCCAAAAAAATGAGGCTTGTTGAGGCAGAGAATGACGAACGTACATCTAATTCAAATTGGCGATTATCCTATGATATCAAGGTGATAATCGTACTATTCAGTGTTAACAAACAATGCTTGTATAAGGCTGGGTCGAATGTTGAACGATACTATGCAATGTATGAAGGATAGGAGGCCGATTATAGAAAAAAACCAGGACAACGGAGAAATTTTCAGTTTTGGTTAAAACGCGTCGGGCACCTCCCCGATGCTGCCTGAGAGCAATGTCTACCGGGCGGCCATGTCTAGTGTTCGGTCGGACTCTGTATAACTAAACACATATTTTAACTCATTAAAATACGAATATACAGTAAACCATGCCATTTTGTGTTAAATATTTTTAAAAGTTCAATGATTCCTTTATCTATATATTATCAATTCACTTTTCTTTGATTATAAAGAGTACACAAAATTGTTGTCCGTTAACAAGCTTAATTAATTTAAACTATTGTAAGAAGAGATCTAACGCGATTCGTTTGAATTATCAAGAACCATGACATAATTGTCTAAATATAACATAATTGGGTTTCCTGCTTACAGAGCTAGTCACAACTTGTTCTCCTGCTGTTGGTCTGATGTAATCAGTTAAGATATCCCGTAAACTGTATCTGAGACCTTGAATAATCATTCCACCCCTTTTAATTATCAAATAAATTAGGCTTAACTCTTCCCACACTACACCATGGATATCCCGCTACAATTGAATAACATCAACCTTGCTTTTTTGCCATGGCTATTTCTCACCCTAAATTATATTTTATACAAAGACAGAAGTATATCAAATTATCATTTAGGTATACGCATTTAAGTGTAGATATGACTGAAATTGTTACATAAGATGATTATTATTTTCATCTCCGACCGAAGTTTTTACATACATATTTGTTTAAGTTAAAAGTATATTTATCTATCTCAAATTATCTTTCCAATCATATACAAAAATTGTGATATATACAAAGCATAAAAAGGCTTGGAAGATGTATCACTTTATAGTTAAATTACTATTTAGACCTTTAAAGTTATATGTGCCGTAATTTATTATACTCACGAATCAAGATGTTTTCAATGCATAGGTTTTAATTCTACATGTACAAATAAGAGCGGAAAATGATTTTTGGCAGTACTGCCAAAAATCATTTATTTACACCAATAGTGAAGTGAAATGAGTACATACTGTGAGACCATGAAGCCAAATTGTGGTCTACAATTTCATTACACATTTTTACAATGTTTTTAGTAATTATAAAGTGACTTCTGCAGGTATGTTTCCATTTAATCATATTTAAGGCATAAAAGCAACATTTTTTTCAGTACAAAATTACTGTGTTATAACTAACGTTTATAAGTCATCTGAAGCCATTTGAATGATTTTTACAGCTTTATTCATCAAACCTTATGGTTTTAAATAAATTAATGATGAAAAAATAGCATGTCAAAATTATCGCCCAGTTACGGCACATATAACTTTAAATCTTTCACTAGATGTTTACTGTATTATTTACCTAAAGAAGTACATGACGAAACAGGTTTTCATCATTATTACCTGTGTTCAATATTTTTACTTTCTTTATTTAATCATCAATATTGTTGACCAATATCATTTGTTTCCCTTGAATTGTGTATTGTGTGCAGTAAATTCCTTTAAACATTTTTTTATATTTGTGCTTCAGATTGCGGTATGAAATGAAAAATGAGTCAAAATCATCGATAAAGAAGTTGTCAATGTGTTGTCTTATTGAATTTATTATTTTGTTTACTTTTTTTACAGACATTCCAAAATCAACAGAGCCTACTAAATATATATGTGCACTGTATTGCTACGTGTATTATTGCCGGTCATTAATGCGTAACGTCGGGCCTATAAAGTAGACAATCGTTTACTGCAGATTCACATTGGTCTAAGCTTTAAGCCGGGGAGTATGTGTATCCTGACATAATGTTTGGATTTCAAGTGTGGCTATTTCTTGTTCTTTTAGTTCTCGTTACCCCTGAAGATGGTATGTACTTCTAATTGGAATTTTGCAATGAAAGTACTTTATACTTTAAATTTGTATAAATAAATTTAAAGATGCTCCATCGCCAACAGAACATAAACGATATACATCATATGAACAATAACTTATGTATAATCGTATTTTTATGTATCGAATTAAGATATTTCGTTTTGTTTTTGGTGCATGCACAATCAGCACTTAAAGTCATATAGGGCATAGTGTCAGGGAGGTTTTTTTCGGGACGCAATTTATTATTTTTTTTATATATAATATATATTTTTATTTGAATTAAAATAAGAATTTTTCAATGGTTGTAATTTTGTAAAGTGAGCAACTTTCGAAAGTAAAGAAAAAAACTAATTCTTCTGCTTATGTTTTCGATAGAGAAATTGTACCATTCGTCAGCGTTGGAGCATTTTTAAATGTTATCTTTCCTAATATTAACAAAATAATTATTAAACAGATTAGTCCTGATGAGAATTAAAAACTAACAATTGTACTACAGTGATACACAACGTTGTAATTCGACTCAGGTTTATTAAGATATAAAAATTGTCATTATTTCCTTAAAAGTGTTGAAAAACCACTCACTATAGGATGATTCTAACACTTAAATGATATTTTTGCCACGTCAACATATAGTAAATGTAAATGTGTGACAAACATTGAAAGTCAAATGTTGATTAAAAATTGATTGATCGGAACTTGAAAATTGACGGTACGTCAATTGATTTATCATTAAATCTTAATAATGGGATACCCATTGAGTTCTAAATTATTAAATTAATGCGCACCATTTTGTTCTTTAATTAGTAAATTTTGAAAATATGAAATACAGGTTTCTCTCGGTTTATTTATTTATGTAACAGCTTATGAAAATATAGTTTAATATTAAATCACATATCATATAAAATATTTCACTATGTTAATAAGAGGCACAATACGCATTGACGAACACTTGATACAGGGTATTGATTTACCCTGGTATCTTATGCTAGGTTTACACTATGTTCCCGGCGACCACGCTAGCCCCGTTTGCCCGAAACGTGGTGCGCCGTGGAATTTGGGCTATTTGCTACGCACTTTCTTCGGTAAGGAAGAGATAACCACCATTTCTATAATTTAATATATATCAAGTTAAAGTTAAAACATAAACAGAGACATGACCGTTGTGTCTGACATATAATGGCCATTTTAAGAGCTCCGTGTAACATGGTTTTACTTGGTACATGTACATGTAGATCAATCGGTATAGCATCAGCCCAGCGTAGGGAAGTCCCATTTTGAAACCCTGATCTGGCTGCATATTTTTTATAATTCGGAAGGGGATATCAGGTCCATATGAATTTACCATGTCGAGCATTTATTAAAGTAGATAGATACGTCTAATACGTTTACTAAAAACTCTAATAACGCATCGCGACTTTTGAATAGTGCCGGACACTGGACTAGAAAATGAACGGTTATATCATCAGTTTCTTTCTTACATATTTTACATGTCACCGTATTTTTCTCATGACGATATGATAATTTAACCAGTTCGGCAAGTTTCCATGTATATTTCGGGTATTCTAGACTCAGTAGCCATAGCGGATTAGGACCATGAGTGTAGTGAATTGAATTGTACGTCTGTAGTATTTTAGAAGATAACATAGCGTCTAGCCAGTTTTAATAATATAAATCCTCGACTGTTTTTCTGCAAAAGTTCTACCATGTTGTTCGCGAAGGACAAAATCCGTCGAACACATAGTCCAGCAACAGGGATGAGATGTTTAGATTTCCCGCCATGATGAATATATCGTGAACAAAACTTTCTGTTTAAATCATTATATCACCGAACATAAAGGAGCACAGTCTAATCGTAAAGATAATTTTCCACACAAATTTACTACTTGCCACACAAAGCTTATTGAAGAACATGAGCTTTCTACGTTCAACTTCGGCGTAGATGTCTAATAGCCCGAGTGCGCGTGTTGTGACTAAAGAAGGAGACGTTTGCTCGAAACCTTGGCACCTCCGGGCGGCGTATCGTTGTACAATGTCGAGTTCCTGGCGAGATTATTGTGTTGGATTAGCCCAAAGCTCCGATCCATACAGAATTCGTGACTGAACCATAGATTGCACGAGTTTACAGCTTGTCAATGGGTTCATACCTCCACTGTGTATGCCAACACTAATAAGAGAATTCAGTATCTGTTTCCCTTTCGCACATGATGACCTGATGTTTTGATCACAGTGAAGATTTGCAGTGAAAGTTATCCCCGCGTACTCTTTGGTGGTGACCCATTGGATAGGTTGTCCTCCTAGCTTACATTCAGTCTTGGAACGCGCTTTCTACTGCCACTGTGAAACATCATGAGTGAACTTTTTACGGGATTATAACTCAAGCGCCATTTGCAGGAGAAATCGTATACTATTTCCAAGAGGCTCTGCAAATTACCAGTAGAGCAGTCCATAAGTAGGGTATCATCGGCTAAGAGTATCCCTGGTAAATGTAGATCCTGAATATTAAGACCGGAGTTAGTTGAATCAAGTTCGTATATGAGATCATTGATCATTACTAGGAAGAACCATGAAAACAATTTTCAACCTTGACCGCCCCCTTGCTTGACCTTGTATGGATTTCTGGTTTTTTCCTCATATAACACACACGAATATACGTTGTTAAATGAATTAGAGATAATTCGCCAGATTTTGCCATTGAGTCCCATATTATATATCTTGAAAAGGAGGCCGTTTATCCATACACTATTGAATGTCTTTGCGTTGTCTAGAAATGCAGCGTAGACTCTAGTATCGCGTTCAAGATGATGGCATATAGATTCCTTTACTGTGAATGCAGCAGTAATACTTCCGCACTTTGGCCTAAAGCCTTGCTGTAATCGATGTAGAAAGTCAATTTTATCGCAGAACTTTAATGTTCTTTCAGCAACAACTTTTGTAACACTGGGGTCAATGTGATGTCTCGATAGTTGTTTGTGTCCAATCTGTCTCTCTTTCCACCCTTAAATAAAGAAATAACTAGTCCGTGCTTAAAACAAGGTGAATAGTCTTCGATTTCGAAAATAGAGTTATATAAGAAAGCTAGTGTTTTAAACAGGTGCGTGCCTCCATACCGAATGTGTTCTACTACAACATGATCATGACCTCCAGCTTTGCCGTTCTTCATATGTTTAAGAGCGTTTATTATTTCTAGTTCCGTAATGTCATCTTGGCAAATCTTGTTCTCATTATGATAACTCTGCGCGTAAATGCTACTGACATTAGAGTCTATTAGTTGTTTATGCGTGCTGTCAAAATGAGGTTTGAGTGTCGGACTCGCTAGCGTACTGTAGTGATCTGTCCATGCCTGTCTATTAACATCTGGGTCACGAGATATCTTGCCACCAATTCTCAGTTCGGACGTTTCATGGCCTTTAATTTTTCGAGCACGAACTGCCTTGTAAAATGTTTCAGAATCTACCTCTGCAGCTACCTGTAGTTCATAAAGCTGGTTTTGCTCGTACTTTTGCTGCGCGTTATCGAGCGCTTTCCTGAAAATACGTTTTTGTTCTTTATACTGTCGATATGAGTGAAATTCCATCCTACGTGGTCTACCTTCCTCAAGCCATAGAGAGCGTTTTTCACGCATCGCTTTATGCAGATATTTCACTTGGTTGTAGTTCCAGTAGGGTTTGAGATACGGCCGATAGCGTTTTTTTGGAAGCGTTTCTTGTGCAGCGTCATGTATGCAATTAACTAAAGTCTTGAACTGCTTTTCAAGAAAGTTGATATCTTTAGACGTTGAGAAAAGCGCTTGTTTTTGACAAATTTTCTCGTTAATACTGTTGGCGTAGCCCGAATTTTGTGTAGGCGTGCACTTCGTCCAGTTGACGGAGTATGTGCTACATTTATGATTATTTTTAATGACTTGGGGATGTGTATAGCGCATCCATACAGGTAAATGATCAGACACGTTTAGGTTATGGTCATCTAATATAGAGCACTCCTGCACACAATCAACTTTGCAATTTTCAATTAAGATATGGTCTATTAAAGATGCATGTCCGCCTTTGGAGACAAAAGTAGATGTCCCGCTATTTGTCCATGTCTGCGAATTTACAGAGACCAAGTTTCGTTCGCGTATAAAACTCTGTAGTAGGATTCCTCTGTCGTTTGCTTTACTGTGGTTTTTGTACCCAAAGGATCGGTCGATTTGTGCATTAAAATCACCAAGGACAATCGCATGACCTTGTTCGGAATAGCGTTCATAGATATCAGATATGCATTTTAAAGTATCTACATATGCTTGTATAGAGATATTTGTAGATGGCATAAACACACCTATTAAAAATATGCATGATTTGTCACGAAGTTCAATGGAACAGCAGATAACTCTATCATTCCCTTCGTCCAGTATAGGCGATACATTTATTCCGCTTCTCCATAGAATAGCAATCCCACCGAAACCACGATTACTTGTCCTATTTTCGGGTTCTAACGGTATACGGCTATCACACACTCCGAAGGCTTTGAAATGGTGGTCAATGGTATTGAGAACGTTGATTTGCTCTGGCAGAAGCCAGTGCTCAGTGATGACGGCAATGTCTGTATCATTCAAGAGCTTCGAGAGCATCGGGGTCCCGTACATTATACCCCGTATGTTCCAGGTGAGTAGGGTTACCATTACAAACAGTAAACATATCCGATTTTGGTATGCTGGTCTCACTATCACGATGATTGTTTATTTTGGCGCGATGTTCCCATTCACGTACGAGTACATTTTCAGGCCAGAAACTTGGGTCCATCGCTTGTTCAAAATCCTGTTCTCGGACATTAAGTCGGGCAGTGTATGTCGGGACTTCACCTCCCCAGAACTTAATAATCTTCATGTATGTCACTTTAATACCGCCATTTGCCGCATGTGTAACGATGGAGTTTATTACATCGTCTTCTGACGCTTCCGCAATGATTCTAGACATAAGAAGCTGTTTTTTCGGGGATTGCGTTTGACGCCACGAAATTGGTATTGTGCTGAATGCTCATCAGCCGGACCCATTTGTTGTTGTGTGTTGTATCCAAAGAAGGTCACATTGCGGTGTGGTCTTTCTGAGACGACTTGTTTGCTATCATCGAGTGTAACGGACAAACTTGCTTGGGATGCTACTCAACTCTCGATTTTCTTGTTACATATGTACATCAGCGTATGAGGAAAGCACGTATTTACTGGGTTCATTGTTCTATTGTACATCAACATTTGACGTGCTTATTCTCGCTTTTGAATAAAATCATTTACTGGATCCAGTTTCTGGTTTTCCTGAGCCGAGTCTTTCAGTATTTCTGGTACTTTAATTTTTGCTTCGTTTAAATTTGTATTGTTCGTGTCTCTAGATTAGTTATGATTTTCTCCCGTTGAGTAAGTTGTGTGCGTAATTGACTAATGTCGCTTTTAAGAGTTGAAATTGTCTATTCGTGTTTTTCTTTTTCGGTGGCCATTTTAAGAGCTCTGTGTAACATTGTTTTACTTGGTACATGTAGCTCAATCGGCAGAGCATCTGGCCAGAGTAGGTAAGTCCCATTTTGAAACCCTGATCTGGCTGCATATTCTTTATCATTCGGAGGGGGATATCAGGTCTATATGAATGTACCATGTCGAGCATTTATTAGAGTAATATCATTCAGTTATTGAACGTAGAAGAGAAAATCCAAGACAATGTTAAGACTTAAATTTGTATTTGAATTCCCTCACCCGGACAAGGCGTTGAAGTTATGAAAATACACCCACACACACCCTCATTGGAAAAACAGTGTCAAAATGTAAAACAAAAATATATACAAAGACATAAACATTTACTTTTATATATTTGTATGAGGAATAAAAAATGATATGTGATGGTTGAGGTCTAAATATTAATTATATAAAGCTTTAATTTTAACAGCCAGGGTCATGCCTTTATGACTTTTCAAGATGCCATTTGAACCCTACTGAAAGTAGATTTATCCAGTATTCGTTACACTGATATTTCATAAATTCTAGGTTTGTTTAAATGTTTCTATAGCAATACAAAAAATCATACATATGACACGAATATCGCAAATTTTTCACACTGTAAATAAAGGATACAGCCAAAAAGGAAAACATTACGTATAATTTCAATCTTCAAACAGGACGCTTTATCTAATGAAATAAACACATTTTCAATTATGATGTTTCATTTTGTGACATATGTGTGAAAAAGAGAAAACGATATGACTATTGATGGATTAAAAATTAGTCTTGTCAGGCTAGTCAACGTTAATAATATCACTACTGAAAAAATTAATTTAATTTATACCCTGTGCGAAGCATGCTAATCAGACTTTGTATTGTGTTCCACTTTTACAAAAAGACTTTTATTTAAACATGATGTTATGTTACTATGCTGTTGTCGCTATTAGGACACCATATATGTGGATTCCAACCTTTGAAGTGATACATGGTGTCCACTTATGACGTCATAATTATGTCAAAATATTTTGTTCTTGCCGGAAATATATGTATGTTGGTTTAATTCAGAAAATAAAAACGTATTTAGGTTCCAAAGGACACTAATTGTAAGGTATCCAATATGAATGTCAACTTGACAGATGCAAATTCCATAAAGTGCGCTTGCTTAAATGAACTAGCAGATATTCAAAATTATGACCCGTGTTCTTTACGACACTATCCTTGGCTCCAGGAAGAATTTTTTCTTGCAGTCAGATTTACTATAACAATTAGACATACATTGAAAAGACACACAAATATCAATTCCCTGTCCTGTTACGTTTTTAAACAAGAATTCTGCTTTTTGGTTGTCTTTCAACAACCGAATACGTAATTCAAAGTAGTTAGATATGTGATATTCTTGTGATTAGTTTTTTGGTCATCTGACCCAAAGGGTCAGGATGACCTATTGTCATCATGCACCGTTCGTCGTTGTGCGCCG